>NC_133651.1:167529776-167829776 GCF_009905375.1 Apium graveolens
TATTTCTATTGCTACGAGTCTTTAGGGTTTCCTCATATCTGACTCCCTTATCATTCCTCCAACTCTATTGCCTTTATATTCCTTTCCACTTCAGTTTCTTTTTATCTACCTCTCTCTTGCAATCATTTCACGAACCCACTAATCATTGACTTCAAACATCATGTCGTTCTGGGATTCTAGTCCTCAGAACAAATCTTGACAACTTTTATAATCTTAGATTCATAATTTATCATACTCGTCTGCCTTTGTTTCGGCTCTAAAGCTTCTACACTATTTCCATAACCTTGGGAAGTACTTTCCCGAAACAATTGACTAAACTTTAATCAGTTTATTATAACCTCTGGCTCCGTGCCTTTCTTGGTCTTTCACCAGCGGGTGGCCTCTCTCTTAGGAAGGTAAGTGACAAAAATAGACTTTTGTGATTCGTCCATCATTTAGAATCTCAAATGATTCCTATATTTCCTTTAGCCAGGCTCTCGCCTCTACTGGGTTTGCTTGTTCCTTGGTACTCTCAGAGCTTAGCAACTTAAAGGTCCTGAAAGAATTTCCCACCGCACTGTCTCCTCAGGGTGGTGGTTGGGGATAATAGTCTAAGTTCTTTTTAGACAGGTCCATGAATTGCCGTATAGGAGTATCGTCTCAGGTCTCCTTTCCTTACTCGACTTTCTGTTTCCTTAGTATGAAATGTTTCATCCTTCTCCCATACTTGGGGTTATCTTATACGTTAAAATCCTTGTTTTCCACTTCATTATGTTATGGGCTCCTTCTTTCTTAATGGCAACCTCCCTGACTATCACATTCGGGGTTTGCCCTAAATCTTATTCCTCGAGCTATGGATTTCATCTAAGATCCAGTCCTTGCGCTCTTAAACGTTTGGAACCCAAATTCTATAGGAATACCTCGTTATTCCCTTACCATCTTTCTTGGTATTAATCTCTTCTCCAGTCATTGACTCTCTGCCTTCATTCATCACTTTTTCTTGGCATAATATGATCTTTTTCGATAATTCGGGCTGTATTGTAATCTCAAACAGCGTTTCGGTACCGGCTCCGGTTACCTTCACTTCAATTTCCATTTTCTCAAAATCTCTTATCAACTCTCCCAAAGACATTTTCATCTTGAGTCTCTCCTTTATACTAAGGGCATTAGCCACCATTTTGGCTTTCCCTGGATGATAAAGAATCTCATAATCGTAATCCTTGATTAGCTCTAACCATCTCTTCTGGTGCATGTTGAGCTCTTTCTGCGTGAAAATGCACTAGAGCACTTATGGCTTGTGTAAATCTCGCACTTCTCTCCATACAAGTAGTGCCTCCAATCTTTAGGGCAAAACTATTGCCACGAGCCCAAGCTCATGGGTGGGGATATCGAATTTTATATTCCCTTAATTGTCTTGACGCGTACGCGATTACCTTGTTGTGCTGTATAAGAAGCACCCTAATTCCTTATGCGAAACGTCACTACAAATCACAAAATCTCATTTTCCATCCGGCAACGCCAACATAGGAGCCGTCACCAACCTTTGATTTAGTTCTTGAAAGCTGTTCTCGCATTTCTCTGTCCATTCGAACTTCTCAGTCTTATGAGTAAGCCGGGTTAAAGGGGCTACTATCTTTACAAACTTGAACGAATCTCCGGTAGTAACCGACCAATCCTACTATCTTATGAGTAAGCCGTGTTATTGCCTTGAACTACAGGGTTCGGAGTCCCACAATTATATACGATAATGATCTATGTTACTATCATGATATTTATAGGGGTTCCCGTAAGGGTTTTAATTGTCAGTACTACATTAGGTAGTCCGACTATGAACTTGGAAAGAGTTCTTATTATCTTAGTGAACTTATCTTTTAACGACGCATCATCTCTGAGATTTATAACGCTTAGTTCTGATACCATTTTTGTAACACCCCAAATCCGGGATCGGGGATCCGGGTAGTCACGAGTTCCATATCCCTTAATAACACCCAATCTTAATAAACAACCAACTACTGCATACTATGACCCCACAATAAACACACACCACAAGTTATAGTCTCAAAGATGAATACCAAAATAACACAAGTCATTTTATTCCACTATTATAAGTCATTACACCTCAAAAAGGGTTTCTGAATAAATTTACATTTCTTTGCCATTATTACAATTCATAATATACATAAGTCTGTTACATCAAAAGTTGAAAGCCTATCCTATTGGTAGTTCCTACCTCAGCTATAACGGCCTCAACGCCTACAAGAAACTGCGGAACAAGCTCACCGAAATAATATGTATAATGAGCAACAATATATGAGCATTCTCATAGTACTAATGAAAGTCTTGGTCAAGTAAAAAAATGAACCAACTTTGATATCCTATCGCGACCAAGTCGTAAAATATTCAGTATATATGTATATATACTTTTCAAAATCTTGGAAGTCCTCTTCCATGCATAATATACACAGAGTTCCAGTTGATAACTGTATAAAAATATCGTTGCAAGGTGATCTCATATATCTAACCTTGTCTCAACATTTTTGTGAAAATCTTTGTCATGCATAAGATAATCATTAACCAGATATAAGTTGAAAAGATGAAGTTACAAGATACTTCAATATATTTATATCTTTTCCGGATACTACTTGAACTACCACCGTTCAAGGTATCATCAGTTTCAAAAGTTCATCACATAGATGAGACTACAAGAAAAGACTTGAATAGATTCAATCTTTGAAATATCCTCAAAATGAAATGAAGTTACGAGATACTTCATTTGATGAAAATATCATTTTGAAAACTCGACCCTGCCAACACTCAACAATCGCCCATTCGTAGCCTTTCGATCGAAATGCTACGGGTAGTGTTGCAGAATTATCCAACTGGATGATGAACTCATTACGGGAGTTTTGTCGCGCCAGGAAGACCACTTACGATGATCAGTCGTAGTAGTGCAACCCCACCATTTTCTACATGTAGAGGAGAACCTGTCGGATTTACTTGTCAACCGAACACTGGACTCCTAAGGAATGTACCGTCTTGCGGAACTTCCAGGCCATTTGGGCCAATATAATAAGGATGGGCCGGCGCCACTCGACCACTTACGCCACTCCTAGTTCAGATGCAATCCATGACTCTGAAACGTAAAGCTCGTCCTCACCTTCCCCAAGTAGAAACTTGTTGATACGACTCCACCAAGAAGTCGTATCTAGTCGGAAAGGAAAACTCACCGATATTTCCCAGGCGATGCCTGTTAATGGATTAACTTGTTCCAAGAATTTTACTTCCCGAGTATTGGGTAAGTAATCAAAAACTCTTTTATCAAGACAGCAACCTTGTTGCGAATATAAAACACACCACAGAGCCGGATCCCTCAGGTTTTGAGCGAGTATTTAAATCCCCTTCGAAAGGAGGATCTTAAATATAAAATAAGTTTTGGGATCCGCTCTAACTTTTAAAATCATTTTGAAGACTCGCAAAACATTTTTAAGAATGTTTGGAGTAATTCTGATTTAATAAAATAAATCGGTCCCAATATATTAGAAAAAATCTGAATATTATTATTTAAATAATCTTCCCATAAAGAATAATCTTTATAAAATAATTAAAGTAGAAGTTGTAAAACTTATACATGAAATGAATCTTAAATAACCAAAGATGTACTTATACGAAAGTAATATCTTTATTTGAATAATCAAAAGTAAGTTTGATTATCGACACATTATTCTATAATAAAATAAAGAATATTATTTAGTAAATAATCAGAGTCATAAGTCCTCGAATGAATATTCAAAATAATATTCATTAATAAAATAAACGGAGTCATAAGCCCTCGAATGAATATTCAAAATAATATTCAATAATAAAATAAACGGGATCATAAGCCCTCGAATGAATATTCAAGATAATATTCATTAATAAAATAAAGTTATCGAATAAACCTTATTTGATTCATAGTTTTGAAAACTATTCATATATATATATATATATATATATATATATATTATACTCGGGAGCCTCGACTCCCGGTTTTAGAAAAAGTTCACCTTTGGGTCCCCTATACTAAGGGTATATGCAAATTACCGCTTATCTCTAGCATAGGTATCATCAACTGAATCAACAGATATATGTATCAAGAATACGAAATAGGCATGCATATATACCATATCACATGCTACAATATATCGCAGGAATTTGCTAAGTAACCATTATGCATCTATCACAAGATAATGGATGTATAAATGTATACATCACAACAACAGTATAACGGATAGAAAACTTGCCTGAGCGACTGGGGGTTATAAATGGCTTGGGACGAGTCTGGTAACCTATAAACAACATATAAGTTGGAATTAAACCAAAGTCACTTATAAATCTATACTTTAACCAATTTAGACTCTAACGCTCGCTTTGCGCTTACTGATTCTCTTAAGTCGCTCGAGTACCCTCGGCTCCACCATTTTTAATAAATTAACCATTATGATTTTTAAGGAGATTCTTTCGCGAGTGTCTTACCAACTGCCTAACACACTTTAAATAAATGTTTCATACTCCAATTAGTCCTTTTAGGTCTTTAACCTATGTTTCAAAGTAAGGCGAGGGGTAATGATTCGTTCGCGAAACGTCGTTACTTAAAACGGCCGTTTCTCCTAAACCGTATATCGGAATCAAACGAACTACATATCAAAACCAAGCTCGTAACATGAACTATCTAATCATGGCAATGGTAAAAACCTAGAAGTGAGTTCACGGGTCCTAATGTTAAGAACAAAAACAGTCTAAAGTAAATCGGACATTACGACGGCTATGTTTACGCGATTACCCAAATTTAGAACACTCCAATTCAACCCACAATCAATCCACAATCACAACCCAATCAAAACTCCATCCATAATACATCATAACAGCCCCAACAACTCAACATTAACAATTTATACTTATTCTTAAACTTGAATTTAACTACACTTAAGTTCATTACTCAACAATCCAAGAATTACCACTCCAAAACTTCACAAAACTAACTAATCTCTACATTCACAACAAGCAAGCCTCCCATGAATTAAAATCAACAAAACTAAACCTAATTACTCAAATAAATTTAGGGTTTGGAGGGGTTATACCTTCCTTGGAGAGTGGAGAATCAAGAGAATGGCTTGGAATCACCCTTAAAGTCCTTATCCAAGCTTAAACTAAACAAAACTTCAAAACAAAAATTTTAGTTCTTGAAAAACACTATTCACCATCTTCTTCCATGATTTTTAGGAAGAGATTGTGAATGATTTAGGAGCTCAAACTTATAGGATATCCATAACTATGCATAAGGAGTCTTAGATAATTACCTTGTGATTTAACAATGCTTGGAACATGATTTTTGATTTTCTTGCTTTGGAAAAGAAGAAAAAGCCGAGAGCATGGAAGAAGAAAGATGAGAAATGTTGTGCTTTTGGTGAAAATGAATTGTTGGCTTGGTTGGTTGATTTTTTGATTTGTTTTGTTTTGTTTTATTACCTTTTTACCATGGTAACTTTTGTGTGGTTCTAATTCAACCAACAACACACTTGCTTGGTCATGCTTATGTCACCATGTGATGTCACCCTCCCTCCTTTGTCCTCTTCTCATTGGTTTGATGACATCATCCCCACTAATCTCTTTGATTAGCTTTTAATTATTTGGCTAATGACCGCTGATCTATTATACGGTTCGCTTAACTTTCATTTTCATTTATCGTTTGAGGGATCATACCCGGGATCTTATTACTTAGGTTCCCTTAACCTTTCTCAATACATTATATTCCTTTTTATGATCCTCTATTAAAATCCTTGAATTTAAATCCTTTTTATCCTGTTACCTTATACTCAATTCTTTCGATATCTGGTGGATTTTCGGGAAAAATCAAAAGGTTCAAATTTGGATTTTGACGATCTTTACATACACTTATATATCATATAGAGTACCAATAAAATGTCAGAATATCCATAAAAGAACCCCTACATAGTGTGGCATGAACAGTTTTCTTTTTCAGCAATATCAGCAAAACACTATTTATAAGGGTTACAAAAAAGTTCAAAATTTTGGGGTTATTACAGTCTCCCCTCCTTAAAAGGATTCCGTCCCGGAATCAAATAGAAAACAAATGGGGGTACTTTTCTAGCATTGCGCTCTCTAGTTCCCAAGTTGATTCTTCCATATTATGATTCTGCCATAGCACTCTGACTAGCTTGATCACTTTGTTCCGAAGCACCTGCTCCTTCTTATCCATAATCTTTTCTGGTTTCTCCACGTAAGTCAGATCTGGTTGCATATCCACATGCTCGTACTCCACTATGTGTCTGGCATCCCGATGATACTTCCTTAGCATTGACACATGGAACACATTATGAACTTGTTGTAGGTTCGGGGGTAAGGCTAGCTCGTAAGCCAACTTCCCAATCCGTCTAAGTATCTCAAAATGTCTAATGTATCTTGGGCTTAGTTTTCCTTTCTTTCCAAATCTCATTAACCCCTTCCAAGGGGATACTTTTAGTAGTACTAAGTCTTCTACTCCATACTCCTTGTCCTTTCGGGCTAGGTCTGCATATTTCTTCTGTTTGTCTTGGGCTGCTACCAGCCGTCCTCTGATGAGATCCACTATGTCTTTGGTCCTTTGGACCACTTCGGGTCCGAGCATCTTCCGCTCTCCTACTTCATCCCATTATAAGGGAGATCGACACCTTCTTCCGTACAGGGCCTCATAAGGCGGCATTCCGATGCTAGCATGAAAGCTATTTTTATAAGAAAATCCGATCAACGGAAAGTGATCATCCCAACTTCCTTTAAAGTCTATTGCACAGACTCTCAACATATCCTCTAGTGTCTGGATGGTCCTTTCACTCTGCCCATCCGTCTGGGGATGGTAAGCGATACTCATATTTAACTTGGTCCCTGCACATTCTTGAAAGCTCCTCCAAAATCTGGAGTTGAACCTGGGGTCTCGGTCTGAGACAATGGACGCTGGGACTCCATGTCGCGTCACTATTTCCTTAAGGTAAATGTCCTCCAGTCTATCGACTGTGTATCTCTCATTGATAGGAATGAAATGAGCTGACTTTGTCAGTCGGTCTATAATCACCCATATGGCATCATTGTTGGCTTTCGTCCTTGGTAAGTCGACAACAAAATCCATGGCTATATGTTCCCATTTCCATTCGGGAATCTCAAGGGGTCGTAAAAGTACACTGGGTCTCTGGTGCTCTGCCTTTACTCTTTGGCAAGTCAAACATTTGCTTACCCATTCTGCTACGTCCCTCTTCATGTTGGGCCACCAGTAATATTCCTTCAAATCCCTATACATCTTGGTGCTTCCCGGGTGAATGGAATACCTTGAACTATGGCTTTCATGCAAAATCTCATCTTTAAGCTCTTGAACGTTCGGAACCCAAATCCGGTAGGAGTACCTCATTATCCCTTTATCATCTTTCTCAGTATGGATCTCTTCTCCAGTCATTATCTCTCTGCCTTCATTCATTATTTTCTCTTGGCACAATCTGATCTTTTCCAATAACTCTGGCTGCATTGAGATCTCAAACAGCTTTTCAGTTCCGGTTCCGGTTACCTTTACTTTTATTTCCATCCTCTCAAAATCCTTTATCAATTCTTCCGAAGTCATTATCATTCTGAGTCTTTCCTTTCTACTAAGGGCATCAGCCACCACATTGGCTTTCCCCGGATGATAGAGAATCTCACAATCATAGTCCTTGATTAGCTCTAACCATCTCCTCTGGCGCATGTTGAGCTCTTTCTGCGTAAATATGTACTTGAGGCTCTTATGGTCTGTGAAAATCTCGCACTTCTCTCCATACAAGTAGTGCCTCCAAATTTTTTAGGGTAAAAACTATTGCTGCGAGCTCAAGGTCATGAGTAGGATATCTAATCTCGTATTCCTTCAGTTGTCTCGACGCATACGCAATCACTTTACCGTGCTGCATAAGCACACACCCTAATCCTTTGTGCGACGCGTCACTATATATCACAAAATCTCCTTTTCCGTCTGGAAATGCCAAAACCAGGGTCGTTACCAACCTTTTCTTTAATTCCTGAAAACTGTTCTCGCATTTTTCCGTCCATTCAAACTTCTCTGTCTTATGAGTAAGTCGTGTCAAAGGGGCTGCGATCTTCGCAAAGTCCTGTACAAATCTACGATAGTAGCCGGCCAATCCTATGAAACTCCTTACCTCTGTGGGTGTGGTTGGCCTTTCCCAATTTGAGACCGCCTCTATCTTGGAGGGGTCGACCAATACTTCTTCTTTATTGATCACATGTCCTAAAAACTGTACTTCATTCCGCCAGAATTCACACTTCGAGAATTTGGCATATAAATGTTCCTCTCTGAGTATTTCTAGAGCCATCCTCAAATGCTCTGCATGTTCTGCCTCAGTCCTTGAGTAGATTAAAATATCATTGATAAAAAATATCACACACTTGTCCAAGTACTTCTTAAATACTCTGTTCATTAAATCCATGAAAGCCGCTGGGGCGTTGGTTAATCCAAAGGACATTACCAAGAACTCATAGTGCCCATACCTGGTACGGAACGCTGTCTTGGGAATATCTTCGGGTTTAATCTTTAGTTGGTGATATCCAGTTCTCAGGTCAATCTTGGAAAAATAAACAGCATCCTTTAGCTGGTCAAACAGATCGTCTATTCTAGGTAACGGGTACCTGTTCTTTATGGTTAGCTTGTTCAACTCTCGGTAGTCGATGCACAGCCTCATGCTCCCATCCTTCTTCTTAACAAATAACACTGGTGCTCCCCACGGAGACACACTGGGTCTTATCATACCCTTATCCAAAAGTTCCTGCAATTGGGTAGCTAATTCCTTCATTTCTAATGGGGCTAACCGGTAAGGTGCTTTTGAAACTGGCGCCGTCCCGGAGGCCAACTCAATAGCAAATTCAATCACTCTATCGGGTGGTAATCCCGGAAGGTCTTATGGGAATACGTCTTCAAATTCGTTGACTACCGGAATATCTTGTAAGTTGGGCACCTCCTTCTGCGTGTCCACCACATAGGCTAGGTAAGCCTCATTTCGTTTTCGTAACATCCTTCTGGCCTGGGCCATAGTCAAAAATTTCTGCGTCTGCCTCTTTCCTCTAAATATGACTTCTTTCTTTCCTGGGATATTTAACTTAACTTTCTTCCCCTTACAGTCTATCTGAGCATCATTGCTAGATAGCCAGTCCATTCCCAAAATTACATCAAACTCCCCTAATTTAAAAGGAATCAGATCAACACTAAAAGATTGTTCCCCTATGCCTAACTCACAGGCGGGGTGAATCTGGTTAACAGGAATAATTTCATGATTGGCTATTTCTACTTGTAAGGGTTCTATCAAGGGTTCAACCTTAAGTCTTAATTTACGTGCAAGGTCATTTGATATAAAAGATTTAGTTACTCCCGAATCAAATAAAATGTTTGCATTGACTGAATTTAGAGAAAGGGTACCTGCTATCACATCTGAGTCTTTCATAGCATCCTGGACTGTAATGTTAAAAGTCCTCGCAGTAGGTGGCTTATTGGAGGCAGCCCTGCTGGCTCCTGAAGCTGCTGGTTTATTCATTGGGCATTCCTTCTTCCAATGACCCGGGCGTTCACACTGATGACAAGTGGTGGTTGGAATGACGGTAGGGGCTGACGAAGGGCATTTGTGGGAATAGTGGCCCACTTGCCCACACTTAAAGCAGGTTACTGGCTTTCCCTTACATTCCCCAGAATGCATCCTTCCACGAGTGTTACAGGCTGGCAATGGGGGTCGAGACTGGTTGGAATAGGACATTCTTGACTTCTGGCCGCTCTGGCTCACATTCACACTCATTGGCCGCTTAAACCCAGTGTTCTTTCCCGGTAGGGACACTGCTCCTCGATTAAATATAGTTGGGAAGCTCCTTCCTGCGGAACCTCCACCCATGCTCATGCTTTTCCTCTTTATTCCCTTCTTCTCTCTTTCCTTCTACATCTGTTCACTTCCGGCTTCTACAATTGTTGCCTTTTGCACCAGAGTGGCATAATCCGTAAGCTCAAGGATTTCCACCCTATTCTGAATCCACGGTTTCAGTTCCTGCTGAAACCTCCTAGCTTTCTTTTCCTCGATGCTCACAAATTCCGGCACAAACCTTGATAACTCAGTAAATTTCGCTTCGTACTCCGCTACAGATAAGTTATTCTGCTTTAGCTCCAAGAACTTGAGCTACATCTGGTTTTCCATAAACCTCTGGAAATATTTTCCCAGAAACAACTGACTGAATCTCTCCCAGGTTATAATAGCATCTGTCTCCATGTTTTTCTTGGCCTCCCACCAGTAGTTAGCCTCTCCTTTCAGAAGGTAGGTAGAAAATACAGTCTTCTGTGCCTCATCGATACTCAGAATCTCAAAGGATTTCTCCATTTCCTTTAACCATGCCCTTGCCTCAACTAGGTCGGCTGATCCGTGGAACTCAGGGGCCTTAAGGGACTTAAAAGCCCTGAAAGAGTTTGCCATATCATTGTTATTTCCTTGAGGGGGTGGATTGGGTTGACGTTCCAAGTTCTGCCTTAGTAGTTGCATGAACTGGCCCATGGGATCCATGCCTGGGTTTGGTATTGGTTGCTCAACCTCAGTTTCTCCTTCCTCAGCCTCTATCTCAAATCCCTCAACATCATATGTTTCCTCCTCCTCTTCATACAGGGAGTCATCTTGTTCAACATAATCCTCGTCTTCCTCTTCACTGTGTTCCTGGTTCCTATCGTCCTGGTTATAGCTTCCCTGGTCCTCAGATCCAGGGTTCGCCCTAGTTCCAATCTTTCTTGGCGGCATGATACTGATAATAAAAAAAATTATTGGGAAAAATCAATGTTAGGTCACAATCATACTCAACATTGTGCCTTGCACAGCTCTATAATGGGGATAATGTATCTCGCAATTCTATTATTTTATGACAGTTCTAATAAGAAGTGCAGTAATAATAATGATAAAAACAGTGATCTCGTCACTAAGGAACTGAACCGAAAGGAAACAAATATATACATAATGCGAGAAATACATAGTTTGATCTGGTCAAAAGTACAACAGTGCTGCAACCATCTATCCCAAAAGTGATACACAAGAGTCTATCTGTCTAGTTAGAAAAAGGGATGCTATATACAAGTCAACTATCCCGAAAAATTGGCTCTTACTAAGGCCACGACTAACTAGACAACTAGACTATCCCATCGTCAGTCCTGAATCACACACCGGAGCGGGTCAGCTCCCATACCCTTTCCATCGCACGACGGAAGATATAGTCGGCCTGCCGCCTGGAGATCTTACCATGCTTGTCCCCCTGGAGCGATCAGAGTCTCGCTCGGGACGTGAGCTCTATCCCCGTCAGCTCCCTCCTCAAGGATCGAGGTATAGCAGCCCTAGTCTCATAAGCTCGGGTACGCCTACCCGCCCTCTCTGCATCGAACTCCCTCCTGGCCTCATCCAGTCGGGCCTCAGCAATAGCCACTCGGGTCCTCAGTACATCCTGAACATAGCCGTGGGCTAACAAAGACTGCCTATGGGCAGGGTCGAGAGGTGGTGAATCCGGAGCCGCTGGGGGTGCCTCCTCAGTCTGCCTAGGCTCGGGAGTATGGGTCTCTGAGCTGTCATCATAGGGGCTCCAGGATAGTGGTGGAGGGGTAGGAGCTCTGACCACCGGGAGTGTGGGTAAAGGGGTACCAGTGTACACTACCATAGCTCCGACACGCTCCTCAGCCACTGGGACCTCTTCCAGGTCCTCCTCATCTGAAATAGCAACAACCTCTGTCTCTGACTCCTCTGAGGGGTCCTCCTCATCCTCCTCCATCTCAGGCTCCTCCTGATCCTCGGCATCTAGCAGTGCCTCATCATGCTCACGCTCGAACATCTCAGGGTCCTCCATCTCATGCGCCTCCACATTAAATGAGCTAAGTTACTATCATGATACTTATAAGGGTTCCCGTAAGGGTATTAACTGTCAGCGCTACTTTAAGTAGTCCGACCTTGAACTTGGCAAGAGTTCTTATTATCTTTGTGAGTTTATTATTACAGCGTCGCATCATCTCTGAGGTTTATAACGCTTAGCTCTGATACCATTTCTATGACACCCCCAGATCCGGGGTCAGGGATCCGGGTCGTCACGATCTTTCTTCCCACAATATCACTTCACTTAATTAATAATAAATAACCTTATGCTGTGACCCAACACTAACATACACCACAACCCGTTATAGTCTCAGAGATGAAATTGAAATAAGTACAAGTCCTTGAATCCACAATTTAAAAGTTATTACAACCCAAAATGATTACTTGATAAATTTACAGTTAATTGCCATTATCTGCCACAAGTTATAATTATACAATATTTGGTTCCCAAAAGTAGAATGCCTGATCTACTAATAGATCTACCTCTGCAGCTATAGCAGCTACAACATCAACGGGAAGACGCGGGACGCTTCCCACGCGCTTGCGCTGGGTCTGCTTGAGTCTGGCCATCTTTCCTAACTATTGTTGTGTGATGAAAAAATGAAGCAAGAGCGAGCATTAGAGCTCGCAAGATAATATATAGTGTAAACAATAATGCAAGTATCTAAATGCATAACTTACTAGAATCCTTTATCAAGTGTAAGGTAATTACTTACTGGATATAAGTTTTAAGGAAGATGAAGTTACGAATTACTTCATTATACTTATACCATTTTTAGAAATCTACTTGAACTATAAGTTTCAAAAGGTCATCCCATAGATGAGACCACAAGTTAAAACTTGAATAGATTCAATCTTTGAAATATTTTTAAAGGAAATGAAGTTACGAGATACTTCATTCAATGGGAACACCATTAAAACTATTTGATCCTGTCAATGCTTCGGCAACCACCCATTCGTAGTATTTCCATCGAAATGCTACGGGTAGTGTTGCAGAATTATCCAACTGGATGATGAACTCATTAAGGGAGTTTTGTCGCGCCAGGAAGACCACTTACGATGATCAGTCGTAGTAGTGCAACCCCACCATTTTCTACATGTAGAGGAGAACCTGTCGGATTTACTTGTCAACCGAACACTGGACTCCTAAGGAATGTACCTTCTTTCGGAACTTCCAGGCCATTTGGGCCAACATAATAAGGCTGTGCCGGCACCACTCGACCACTTACGCCACTCCTAGTTCAGATGAAATCCATGACTCTGAAATGTAAAGCTCGTCCTCACCTTCCCCAAGTAGAAACTTGTTGATACGACTCCACCAAGAAGTCGTATCTAGTTGGAAAGGAAAACTCACCGATATTTCCCAGGTGATGCCTGTTAATGGATTAACTTGTTCCAAGAATTTTACTTCCCGAGTATTGGGTAAGTAATCAAAAACTCTTTTATCAAGACAACAACCTTGTTGCGAATATAAAACACACCACAGAGCCAGATCCCTCAGGTTTTGAGCGAGTATTTAAATCCCCTTCGAAAGGAGGATCTTAAATATAAAATGAGTTTTGGGATCCGCTCTAACTTTTAAAATCATTTTGAAGACTCGCAAAACATTTTTAAGAATGTTTGGAGTAATGCTGATTTAATAAAATAAATCAGTCCCAATATATTACAAAATATCTGAATATTATTATTTAAATAATCTTCCCATAAAGAATAATCTTTATAAAATAATTGAAGTAGAAGTTGTAAAACTTATACTTGAAATGAATCTTAAATAAACAAAGATGTACTTATACGAAAGTAATATCTTTATTTGAATAATCAAAAGTAAGTTTGATTATCGACACATTATTCTATAATAAAATAAAGAATATTATTTAGTAAATAATAGGAGTCATAAGTCCTCGAATGAATATTCAAAATAATATTCATTAATAAAATAAACGGAGTCATAAGCCCTCAAATGAATATTCAAAATAATATTCAATAATAAAATAAACGGGATCATAAGCCCTCAAATGAATATTCAAGATAATATTCATTAATAAAATAAAGTTATCGAATAAACCTTATTCGATTCATTGTTTTGAAAACTATTCATATATATATATATATATATATATATATTATACTCGGGAGCCTCGACTCCCGGTTTTAGAAAAAGTTCACCTTTGGGTCCCCTATACCAAGGGTATATGCAAATTACCGCTTATCTCTAGCATAGGTATTATCAACTGAATCAACAGATATATGTATCAAGAATACGAAATAGGCATGCATATATACCATATCACATGCTACAATATATCGCAGGAATTTGCTAAGTAACCATTATGCATCTATCACAAGATAATGCATGTACAAATGTATACATCACAACAACAATATAACGGATAGAAAACTTGCCTGAGCGACTGGGGGTTATAAATGGCTTGGGATGAGTTTGGTAACCTATAAACAACATATAAGTTGGAATTAAACCAAAGTCACTTATAAATCTATACTTTAACCAATTTAGACTCTAACGCTCGCTTTGCGCTTACTGATTCTCTTAACTCGATCGAGTACCCTCGGCTCCACCATTTTTAATAAATTAACCATTACGAGTTTTAAGGCGATTCTTTCGCGAGTGTCTTACCAACTGCCTAACACACTTTACATAAATATTTCATACTCCAATTAATCCTTTTAGGTCTTTAATCTATGTTTCAAAGTAAGGCGAGGGGTAATGATTCATTCGCGAAACGTCGTTACTTAAAACGGCCGTTTCTCCTAAACCGTACATCGGAATTAAACGAACTACATATCAAAACGAAGCTCGTAACATGAACTATCTAATCATGGCAATGGTCAAAACCTAGCAGTGAGTTCACGGGTCCTAATGTTAAGAACAAAAACAGTCTAAAGTAAATTAGAAATTACGACGGCTATGTTTACGCGATTACCCAAATTTAAAACACTCCAATTCAACCCACAATCAATCCACAATCACAACCCAATCAAAACTACATCCATACTACATCATAACAGCCCCAACAACTCAACATTAACAATTTATACTTATTCTTAAACTTGAATTTAACTACACTTAAGTTCATTACTCAATAATCCAAGAATTACCACTCCAAAACTTCACAAAACTAACTAATCTCTACATTCACAACAAGCAAGCCTCCCATGAATTAAAATCAACAAAACTAAACCTAATTACTCAAATAAAGTTAGGTTTTGGAGGGGTTATACCTTCCTTGGAGAGTGGAGAATCAAGAGAATGGCTTGGAATCACCCTTAAAGTCCTTATCCAAGCTTAAACTAAACAAAACTTCAAGAACAAAAATTTTAGTTCTTGAAAAACACTATTCACCTCTTCTTCCATGATTTTTAGGAAGAGATTGTGAATGATTTAGGAGCTCAAACTTATAGGATATCCATAACTATGCATAAGGAGTCTTAGATAATTACCTTGTGATTTAACAATGCTTGAAACTTGATTTTTGATTTTCTTGCTTTGGAAAAGAAGAAAAAGCCGAGAGCATGGAAGAAGAAAGGTGAGAAAATGTTGTGTTTTTGGTGAAAATGAATTGTTGGCTTGGTTGGTTGATTTTTTGATTTATTTTGTTTTGTTTTATTACCTTTTTACCATGGTAACTTTTGTGTGGTTCTAATTCAACCAACAACACACTTGCTTGGTCATGCTTATGTCACCATGTGATGTCACCCTCCCTCCTTTGTCCTCTTCTCATTGGTTTGATGACATCATCCCTACTAATATCTTTGATTAGCTTTTAATTATTTGGCTAATGACCGCTGATCTGTTATACGGTTCGCTTAACTTTCGTTTTCGTTTATCGTTTGAGGGATCATACCCGGGATCTTATTACTTAGGTTCCCTTAACCTTTCTCAATACATTATATTCCTTTTTATGATCTTCTATTAAAATCCTTGAATTTAAATCCTTTTTATCCTGTTACCTTATACTCAATTCTTTTGATATCTGGTGGATTTTCGGGAAAAATCAAAAGGTTCAAATTTGGATTCTGACGATCTTTACATACACTTATATATCATATAGAGCGCCAATAAAATCTCAGAATATCCATAAAAGAACCCCTACATAGTGTGGCATGAACAATTTTCTTATTCAGCAATATCAGCAAAACACTATTCATAAGGGTTACAAAAAAGTTCAAAATTTTGGGGTTATTACCGCTTTTGAAGCCTGATAGTGGTGTTGTTCAAGGAGATGATTGTCATTTTTGTGGAAATAACTGGATGAATGGAAGTTAAATTCTCAAGCTTATTTGTAAGATCTAAAGAAGAAGACTAGCAATGGTCAAGCTTCAGGTATAGGGTTAGAATTGGAGCAAAAGTTGTTGCTCTAGTTTAAGGAACTCGATACCTAATTTTTCCCATAAGGCAAGATTGAGAACTTGATAAATTGTTATTACGTGCCTGCCTTTAGCAGATACATTAAGTCAATTTCTTGTCAGGACAAGAAAGGTTTTCATTTTAATTAAATAAACCATAGTTGTTTATTCTATTTCAATGATAAGACATATAATGTTGCACAATTAGTTAACAATTTATATGTTCTAAGTTGACTCAAATCAAACATTACCTCTAGCATTGTCGTTAAGCCATATTAATGAGAAACGCATTTCTGAGTTACATATAAATGAATACTTGGATAAGTTTGATTTTGAATCATACGGAAGATTCGAACTTTGTCTCATTGGCAAAATGACTAAAGCTTCTTTTACCTGATCAGGTGAATGGGCCACCGAACGATTATGACTTATACATAATGATGTATGTGGTCGAATGCGTATGATGGCAAAGGGGGCTTATACTACTTCAAAATATTTACTGATGATTTCAGTAGATATGGATATGTGGTTCTTATGAAGAACAAATACGATTCTTTTGAAATGTTCAAAGAATATAAGGCCGAAGTAGATAAGCAAATAAGGGAAAAGTATAAAAGTTTTACGATCAGATCGTGGAGGAGAATACTTAAGCCTCAAATTCAAGAGTTTCTTGAAGGAGTGTGATATTATATCACAACTTACTCCTTCTGAAATACCTCAATAGAATAGAGATTCTGAGAGGAGAAATCGTACCTTGTTGGACATGGTGCGATCGATGATGAGTCAAGCGGATCTTCCAATCAGTTTTTAGGGTTATGCTCTAGAAACGGATGCATATACACTTAACCAAATTCCGACCAAAACGGTTCAAAATACTCCGTATGAGATATGGACTGATAAACATCATAGCATGTCATTTATGAAAATTTGGGGACGTGAAGCGTTTGTAAAATGTTTAGCCTCTGATAAGCTTGGACCAAAATTAGATAGTTGTTATTTTGTGGGATACCCGAGTGAGACTAGGGTATAGTTTTTATAATCCTTCTGAGAACAAAGTGTTTATTGCTCGGGCCACTGTATTTCTTAAGGGAGAACTACATTCTAAGGAAATCAGTGGGAGGATAATACATCTCGATGAAGTTCGAGAACCACATGATAACATTGAACCAGAGTTGGAATAAGATCAGGATGTACATTAAAATGTTGAAAGTAATCCTGTCCAAGAAACACATGTTATTCGTATATCTAGTAGGATTCACCATGAGCCCAGGAGAAATTATGAATTTCTTTTGACTCAAGATGGTGATGTGATGCTTACGGATAATGACAAGCCTCTCACCTACCAAGATGCTATAAATAGTTCAGACTTCGAGAGATGGCTTGAGGCCATGAAATCCGAGATGGAATCCATGTACCAAAATAAATTATTGACTTTAGTTGATCCACTTGAAGGGGTAAAACTTATAGGGTGCAAGTGGGTTTTCAAGAAGAAAACTGACATGGATGGTAAAGTACAGACTTATAAGACGCGACTAGTGGCAAAAGTTTCAAACTAATTCATGGTATAGACTATGATGAGACTTTTTCACCGGTTACTATGGTCAAGTCTATCAGGATTTTGTTAGCAATAGTTGTTTACTTTGACTATGAGATTGGAAAATGGATGTCAAAACTGCTTTTTATATAGGAGCCTTGAAGAGGATGTATATATGATACAACCTGAAGGTTTTTCCGATCCAAAGTTTGCTAAGATAGTTTGTAAGTTGCTTCTATCTATTTATAGATTGAAGCAAGCCTCAAGGAGAATGAATATTCATTTTAATGAAACGGTCACAGAGTTTAGCTTTATTCAAAATAAAGATGAACAAATAAGGAAGATTACAAGAAGGTTTGTGGGAGCCATGTGACATTCCTAATATTATGTGTACATGACATATAACAAATAAGGAATGTCATACCTTCTCTACAGGCTGTTAAGACTTAGTTGAGAAATAGTTTCTCGGTGAAAGACTTATGCGATGCTAATAGAGATAGATTGAAAAGATTAATCGACCTAGTCGGAATACATACATTGATAAAATATTGCATCATTTTAGGATGCATGAGATAAAGAAAGGATATGTTTAGATGTCTCATGGGATAGTGATCTCAAAAGATAATTGTCCCGTAAATTATTAGATGATAAGGGCTGTTTGAGAAAGCTCCATATGCTTTAGCAATTGGATCTATAATGTGTACAATGATATGTATTTATCCTGATGTTTTGTATGCTTTGAGCATGACGAGCAGATACCAGTCTAATCTAGGTGAGGGTCACTGGATAATATTCAAGAATATTCTTAAGTAATTAAAGAGGACTAAAGATTTATTTTTGGTGTATGGAGAAGTTAGACAACTGGTTGTAAAGGGTTACACTGATACTAGTTTCTCAACCTAATTTCTGGATAGACAAGGTTGATTATGGTCTATGTATGGTTTGTGTTTTGTCTAAATATACGTGATATTAGCCGGAATAGTTCACAGCAATAACATTGATGATTCTATAAAGGATGCCGAATATAATGATATTTTTTTGAAACAACCAAGGAGACTATTTAGGCATGTCCTTAGGTGATATCACCTTATTAATGAGATTAATGATCAAGGAGATATAAATGTAAAGTGCATAGTAATGATAATGTTGCATACCCACTGACTAAGGCTTTGTCGCAGCAGAAGCACGATGGTCATACTAGTTCCATGAGAAATTAAATACTTGAGTGATTAGCTCTAGTGCAAGTGGGAGACTGTCAGTGTTTGTGCCCTATAGACAACACTATGATGTTTTAATTTAAGACATTAGGATTATTAATGTTTATGTTCTATCGATTATTCCCTTTATAATTTATTAATTCTTAATTTACTGCAATATAAATGTTAGATTAATAAATGTCCTTGGATTATGATATGTAATTCAATATCTCTATGTACGTGACTTAAAAATGAGATTAGGAGAATAGTATCAATATTCCTAAAGGTCCCTAGTCGAGTATTATTATTAAGGGACAATAATAATGCATTAATACTACTGTGTTTGTTGACTTATGATCACATCTCATTGATCATAGGTATAGTGATACTAAAGTCAAAGACACGGGCATATGTATATGTACATGGTGCTGGACAGACCCAATGTGAGATTCTATATGTATGTTATGTCATAAGTAATTCTCACAGTGATAATGATGTAATGGTCCTTAGACCTGAAGTCATTATATTTATATACGAGAATTAATATACATTGATTCCATTAAAAGTTATCCTTGATCGGGTAATGATAAAAGTGGACATTGGGTATATTATGAATCATATAATAAATATGAATGATCTATATGGGATTTAACCCTCTTATTTTAGGAGTGATATTATTGGCCTCTTGTGTGAGCTAGACTATGAAATGTGTGGCCATGCTCAAATGTTGATTTGATATGACAGTCTACTCATTGATCAAGGAAACCTGATTAAATATTGATGAGGATGACAATCCTAGTGGTTAATAATGCACGTAAGTATGATGATATTGGGCTATTACATGCCTCTAGTTTAATCTATAATATTTGGTTAAAGGGATTATATTACATTGTACATTATTCGCGAAAGGTTTAATCGATCACCGATTCAATTATTATTACTTGGGTAACAATGATGTATTACTAGATGCCGCTCATTATTTACGATTTTAAATTAGATTTAAAATTCGTTGCCAACGTAATAATAACCTATAGGGTCACACACTAAGAATGCTTGAAGGATTATTTAATTTAAATTGGATTTAAATTATATTAAAGTAATTCGAATTATTTATAATATTAATTAAGTATCACTTAATTAATTAAATAAATATTGATATTCAAATTTATTAATATTAATTATGAAATTTATTTGTTAAATAATTAAGTGAGACTTAATTATAATACAAATAGGAATTTTTAATTATTAATTACTCCTAATCAGTTAAGAGTTATAATCGTTTTTCTACTCTCTATATAATATCTCTTGTGTGGCTGATTTTGTAAACAAGACTTTTACTAAAACCCTAGCCACCAAGAGAGAAGATGGAGAAAGCAAGAAGAAACGAGTTTGTGCTAGTACACATCCAATCCTTGAGTTCAAGCATTCGTGTGGATACCGATAAAGCGTAGATCGCGAGAGCGGGATACGCGGTGGTTGAACAAGCTTTGGATCTCCATTAGTCAACCAATTTGTAAAGATTTTTAAGGTAAACAATCTGATCTACGGATTAAATATCTATTTTTCGCATGGATCCTGCTGTGGGTTTCAAAAATTATGTTTTTTCATATTTTTTAATTACTATTTCCGTTGCGTTTATGTGCTCGAAACCCTTCAAGTACAAGCATAGGAACACCAACAAGGATCTTCCCAAGCTGCAACCATTCTTTTAAAACCTTTAGAATCTAGGCAACCAACCACCTCATCTTCTCAAAAGGATAAGGTGAGTAAATAGAAGAGAAAGGGGGCAACCTTAATTGGTGTAACGGAGAGTGGTGAGGATCAAGCTGAAAAAGAGTCACCCTTGGCCAAGAGATCTAAAAGGAGTAAGAAAACTGAGCTAACCACTCAAGCCACCTCTGAATCCTCCCAAAAGGATGCAGTTGTAAAAGCACCCAGTATTGAGTCTGCATAGCCTGCACCTGAAGCAATTCAAGTGTATGGTTGGAGAAATAAGGATGGCACACACTGTGAGAGCACATCTCTTGAAGCTCCCTCATCTATTCAGGGGAGCTGCCAACCCTCTTACCTGAGCAACACTCTCTTAAATCTCAAATTTCTTCCTCACCAACTGCACTTAAATTCAATTCTCAAGTGCAAACTAACTCAAGTGACTTGGCTCAAAAAGTCTTGCTCACCACCCAAAGATCTCATTTAGATGGTGAGAGGATACTAGCTGGGGTAGACCTTGATGACACCTTCACAAATATGGGGGATTTATCAGTTTTTACTAAAGACCCCATGGAAACTCAAAATCAACCTTCATGTGCAAATCAATCTTCACAGACTGTTAGGTTTGAGGGTAGTACTCCTGAGGGGAGCTACCTAAATCCTCTCTAATTCAATTAGAGGTTCCTCATGTAGGGACAACTCCCCTCAAAACCCTAGCAGAAATTTCCTTGGTAGTTGATGCTAGGAGTACAATTACCAATGATCTTGTCATATGAGAGGAAAATATAGCACATTCAAGTGCCAGTGTGTTGCAAGACACACAAGGGTTTGAGACTGGTGCACATGGCAGTAACCCAGTCAAATCCCCTCCAATTCAATTGGAGGTTCCCACAACTAGTGTGGAACAACAACTAGCGATAACCACAGATCAATCTGTAAGCAAAACTGTGACCTCAGTCACAGGTGTTTCTGAACCATCTACTTCACAACCATCAACTTCTCAACCAAACCTTGTCTCTTCCTGGCTCCATGAAGCTCCACCACAATCACATCTTGAAGAGTTCAGGGTAGATCAACTTGCAGGCCTAGCACAAATTTCTCAACAATTGCTAACCTCTGACATGTCTAACCAGGACTATCAAGCAATCATGTTCTTCTATCAATCAGATGTCCAAGAATAACAAGATAAAATTGTTAATGAAGCTGAACAGGATGGCAAATGTGATGCTTGGCTGAACAAGGACTATAATCTAGAAATGAAGGATGTGTTAGCTAAGTTCAGGGAAGACTACTTGACAATTCTGGGCAGCAACTGTATGGCACTAACACTTAGTGAAGTCTATGATGCAGTCAATGAAGTGTCAAAATCTTAACTCAAAGCTTTCCATCTCTTTGGAAAAGCACTAGAACTGAGATTGACTGGTCATGAAGACAGAATCAGGAAGATGGTAAGGAAAAAGATGGATGAATTCATTCCCTCTCAGACTGAGATCAAAAATCAATTCAAAACCTTCTCATAATAAATATCTAGATATGATCTCAGTGGGGTTGATAAGAGTGTAACTCAACTCAAGGACTCTTTTGTAGCTTTGCACAATCAAGTTTAAAATCATATCACTAAATCTAATGACACAAGGTTGAAGTTGGATCAGATGCACACTGCAAGATACACTCATTCTCCCTTGGTCATGGATGAGATTCAGAAGTTTGTGCAAGCTACATTTGGATCCTCTACTTCTATCTCCACATCAATCTCTACTCAACCTGCATCTACTTCAACAAATCTTCAAATTCAAGCACTTCAATAACAAGTCTCCACACTGCAAACATCAAATGATCAGCTCACAGCTCAAATGCATGCTCTCACCACACCGGTGCAGAGTCAACAGGTAGACATCCAATCCTTGGTGGACTCCCACAAACACCTACAAATGCAGAATTCAGTTGCTTTGGGGGCCATCACGGGTAAGCTCAATATTTCATTGCTTGCACTACCTGAAGTTGTGAGGCCTGAAATACCAACTCCCCTGCATATGCCTGTTTCCAATACTAAGGGGAAATTGAGGCTAGGATTGTACAATCTAGGGATGCTAGGGCACAATCTAAAAATTCTGTTTAGATAGGGCAAATCTCAAACACACAAGTTGATGTTAGTAAAGAAAGACTACTGAGAGCTGCATAAGGACCTAGTCAAGATCAGGAATTGAAAGATCTTTTTGCAGCCCTAAGAGTGTCTATTCAACACAACTACATGAACTGTAAGAAAGCCTTAGGCAAGAGTATCAACTTTGTAAGAGCAGTGGTGGTAAATATTGACAACTTTCTAGAAAAGAGGATTGTGATGAATATCAATGATGGTGGGGTAGACAGATGTCTTCAGGTTACTTTGAAATATCTTCAGACACTGAGAGCATCTGAATTTGATGTTATGACAAAGTCCACCAAGTAAATCCTGAAGACACTCAACTTTTACATTAATTTAAAAAGACACAGGTAGCAGCTTTCCAGAAGGTTATCTATTTCCACAAAAGGGAATTGTTTATGTATGCCCTTTCATCAAGCAAGCCAGGCATCTCTATATTCCTAAGCATTGTGTCAGATCAAACTTAAGGCTGCTCATGACTCTACAATCTGATTTGAAGATCAAGAAGAGCAAGACATATGAGGATTTAGAGATGATCAAGATCTTGTAAAGATACCTTGTAGATTATGAATATTTGTTGCCATCTACTAAGTACAATCTAAGGAAAGATGAGGACGATGATGAGCAAAAAGATGATCAAAAACCTTTTGGCTCAAATCCAAGTCAATCCAAGGCAACTAGCAGCAAGGACAAGAAGCAGGAGGAGAAGAAGAATGATGAGAAAAAGAAGGGTAGTGAAAGGAGAACTAAAAAGGCACATGATGACTCAGAACCATAGCAATCCCTAAAAATCCAAACACAACTAGCTCAAATCTCAGCTCAACCTACAACATCAAATATCTCAAACACCAAACCATTTCAAACTTCAAAGCCAAAAATTTTGTACAAACAAACAACCAACTCTTTCCTAAAAATTCCAATCACCACAAGTCAAACAAGTCTCAAGAAAATCTCAATCCTACTTGTAACCAAGCCTTCACTAAAAGTCAATCTTAAATCTGTTGGAAGAAAAACTAAGAAAGTCAAGTCTTCTGAAAAAGTTGAAGTCACTGAAAGGGCCATCTGGAACTGTTTCAAGCAACTTGACTTCCTACCTTTAAATTGGTGCATCTCAGATGAAGATCATTTTCAACAACTTGCTGAGGAAATAGCCAGAGTTTGGGTTTTATCTCTTAGGGAAGTTAGAATTTTCTATGAAGATGGTTCCTTCACCTTTCTTGGCAGTGATCTAATGGACTCTCTCTCAAACGGAAATTAAGAGAATAATAAGCTTGTTAAAGGATAAGGATACTACCACAAGGGCATGGAGATCAGTTATAGCTGAGTGGTTGATTGAAAGGGAAGAAACAAGAAAAAGAAATGAAGTTGAAGCTGAAGAAAGAAGGAGGAAGTATGATGAAGAAATTGAGATGTTTATAAAAAGATTAGAAGAGCTAAAGGCCAAAGGAATAAGCAGGATCTCTAAGGATGGGAAATTTCTAAACATCAAAGCTGGTGGATATTCAAGGTTTAGAATAGATTTGCTAGATAGTGGTTATCCCAAGGTAGCAAGACAAAAACTTGTAGAAGCTCTAAGTGGAACGCCTATAATAGAAGAACTTGAAATTCTAAATCACTTGAAGGATCTACTTAGAAAAGAAGCAGACACAAAAACTGTCTTTACCTAATACTTGTAACCATTGAACTTGGTAAATCTCATGTTATACAAAAGTTGTAATTCTATCAAGCTTTATGTATTAATTTTATTTTCCATCATTTTTAAACTTAGGGTTAGTCTTGTTAACAGGCATGAATTTATGTTAAGCAATCTTCTCACAAATTGGGGGAGATTGTTGTGTAAGACATGCCTGTACCTTAACAAGACTAAGACAATTTCTCAACCCTAAGTAAGTTATATTGTTATCTTAATTTGTATTTTTTACTTGTAACATTTTAAAGTCTGTAAAAATGCAAAGGAGCAAACTGGAGTCTTTTTCCTTAAACAATGGCAAGCCAAATGATTCTATCTGGAAGAAGATCAAGATGATCATGCCTTAGAAGAATCTTTAAGAAGCTTGGAGTTGAATAAATCTATTTAGATAAAAATACTCTAAGCCAAGATCTCTACAAGTCACAGATTTAGTGTTATAGATAAGTCATTCGAGAACTCCAAATGACTTATCGAGAAGTCAGAAAAGCTACTGGAGAACTCAGAGAGATATCGATAAGTCAATTGAAGACATAAAGTTTGGAGATATCGACAAGTCATTTCCACACTAGAGAACTCAGAGTTATCGACAAGTCTACATTCATTAGAGAACTCTGAGTTATCGATAAGTCAAAGTCCACTAGAGAACTCAGAGATATCGATAAGTCAAAATTCACTAGAGAACTCTAAGTTATCGACATGTCAAAGTGAAGACATGAAGCTGAGAAATCTCGACAAGCCAAAGTCTCATTCGAGAACTCTGAGACCTCTATAAGTCAAATTTACTATGGAGTATTAGAGATCTCGATAAGCCAATATACTTATCGAGATGTCAATTTCTCTATAGACCAAATAGAGATCTCGAGGTAAAATCTCAAAGTACAAAATTGCAGATCAGTTCAATATCCAAGATTAACAACCAACAAACAATCCAAATAGCTAAATTGACAAGTCTACAAAAAGCAGATTTAAGGATGTGCAAGATCAATGGTGAAGATTAACTAACAAATGATGATCAAAGTTAACACAGGATGCTAAGATATGCTAAGCCAGAAATAGAAGATATACTTTTCTATAAATGAAAATGACAAGTGACTATTTGTTTACTAAAGCTAATAGCATGTCTTATTATACACCCTGTAAACCAGCAGTTAACTGAATTATAAAGTTAACACTGTTCCTTTAGTCAGTAGTAATAATTCAGATAGAAGCTAAGCTCTTTATCAACAAAGAGCGAATAAATTTTGTAGTAAAACATTCCTAATTTTAATATAAAATTAATTGAGTTTTGAAGATCTGTGTTCTTTATTCTTGCAAGTTTAATTGCTGCATGAACACACTTTCACTACAAGATTCAACTTACTTTGTCAACCATAAAAGATTCAAGAAAAGCTTAAAAATAGTAAAACACATTCACCCCCCCCGTGTGTTATTCATTTCCTAACATTTTCTCCCTTCTTGCAACAACTGTTAAACAAAAGAAAAAAAAATATTAACATATTACCCCTAACCCCCCTGTACTCGGCTCTCTCTCAGAATCTTTTGTCTTCTCTCTCTGTTTTCTCTCTCACAAGCTCTCTATCTCTCTGTTTTCTATCACCCCTATTTGCTTCTTTTTCTAGTAATTCCTATGCCGCCTATTTCCTTTTATTTTGACGCTGTTTTCCTTCCATTTCTGGCCGCTGTCTCCGCCGATTTTCCGGTATGGTGGCGGTGGTGAGTATGTGTGCTCGATTATGTGCATATATATATATATATATATATATATGTGTTAGTGTGTATATTGTGTATTCATATGTGTGTTGGTATGTGTGTCCATGAGCAGTGTGTGTATGTGTGTGTGTTTTATGCACGGTGGCACGTGTGTGCTGGATGTGCAGTGTATGGCGCGGCTGTGTTATTGTTGTTTTGGGCTTGATTCAGTTGGGCTGATTTTTTTTCGGCCTTGCAGTTTGGGCCTTGTTTGGGCCTCTACTGTTGGGCCGAATTTGTGCAGTTGGGCTTGATTATTATAATTTTAATTTCTATTTCCTTTTTCTGCAAGAAACTAAATGATTACTATTCTTGAAATTAAATTATTTAGCGTGCGGGAATCATTACACTAATTGGTGGAATTTTCATGTTGGAACCCGAATAAGCGGGTGCCCCAAAAATTTTGCCACCGTCCGCGATGAATTTCGACGAGCGGATGGTGGACGGTGATGATTTTTATCTGAGTCCTTTCTTTATAAAATAAATAATACGATTCATATAAATTATTTTCGAGTGTAAATCGGTATTTATATTTCGATTGTATTGAAACATAAGTTGTGGATTGCGATTGTTGAGTATTGCAGTCGATTACGTTTCGACGGGTAGGCCTATAAATAAAGGAGTCGCTATCAAATTTTTCTAAAAATCTATTTTAAATATGAGAAACATACTTTATAATACAAAACGGTTTACCCTTATGTAAATACAGATTACGTGCATAATCATTATACGAGTCGGGTTATCGAATTGGGTTATTAGGATTCGAGGATTTCAAGCATGTCGATATAACTAATTAGGGTATTCCGTTACTATAGATCCCGGTCGAGTTTCGCAAGGACTAAAGTCAGCGTGAAAGCTACCTAGGGTTTTTGTAAAGCGTTGCAAGGCAAGTACCCCTGACCATTCTTTTATGGTTCAGTACGTATGAATAGACTATTTTTTTATTCTCGTAAAGGAACGAAAACGTTTTAGGTTATGTATCCCCTGTAGTTATAAATAATCGTTTTAAAACTGTTTTGGGGAAAAGTAACTTCGAAAGGTACCTATCTCGAATGAAAATGATTTGTGAATCAGTTTTACGTGTGTTGTTAAATGAATGGTTTTAAAATGAGATGGGTATAAGTGTTTTGAAAACTGGATAAAACAATCAGATATGGGATACATAGGGGACTGAGTGGCCTAGTGAGGTTGCGTCAGGGGCTACTCGGTTGCGCGCATTACATAACCAAATAGTCCAGCAGGTCAGAGACCTAGCTAGTCTCTGAGTTCCGGAATAGGTATATGGGATGGCAGTTGGAGCCGTCTGGTGTTGATAGCCCGATCAGCTGTCTTCACATATTCGTTACGTATCTGATTTGGCTTTGTAATTCCCGTAAGGGAATAAGTGATTGATACAGTTGAATAATAAATATGAATAGCATGCTAAAATTGGACTCTGGTACTTAGACATCACACAACTACGTATGTTTTATTAAGAGCATGCTAGTCAGTGATATCCAGTTCCTTGATTTACTGTCACTAGAAATGATTTACAAATTGCGGATTTCATGTTGTTTTATAGTTCTGTTCCTGTAACTGTTTACTTTACTGTTTTTATCTTGATATTCATATGTTGGTACTGCTGAGCGATTATGCTCACCCTTGAAATCTGTTATATATATATCGCAGATGCCTAGAAGACCAGCCATACCTTGGTAGAACCGTGTCTCAGCCCCTTTAGGACCCAGCTCCTCAGAGGTAGTTAGTATCAGACCATGTACGGTCTGATGAGTTGCTGAATAAGTTTAGTGTGTCAGACTTTTGAATAAATGGTTTGTAATAATGAGTAACTTGCATCATACTCGAACCTGGATCAAATCTTGGTTTGGGGTCGTGTTAGTATAATATTAATAATAATCTTGTAGTTTATATTATGGTTTATTGTGTTTAGTGACGTCAACTCCTGACCCCGGGGTTGAGGTCGTCACATGCTAGCCAAGATATTCAAGGATTTAGTAGTACTAGGATATATACTAAATCATATCTCATAAATCTTCCAAGAAAAGCATTTCCAAGAAGCAACAAAACTCTCTCTCCCACTCCTTTCACTCCATTCGGCCAAACAAGAAAAAGGGGAAGAAATCAAAACTCAAACACCCACTTCTAGCCATGGAAAAATTTTACCATTAATTCCCAAGCTTCATACATCCTAAACTAAGGTAAGATAAATTTTTGAGCTCATTCGATTAAGGTTTGATGGGTGAAATAAATTCAAGAAAAGTGATAATGAATAGTATGAATAGTAACTTTTCTTTGTTTCTTGATTTTTAATGGTTGATTTAGGTTCCTTAACTCAACCAAGCATCCCCAAGACTCCACCATCCTCAAGAACACATCACAAGATTTCAATAAAGGTATAATTTTTTGAGCAATCTTTATTTAAGGTTTAAGTTTCAAGAAACTTTGAAATCTTAGTTATAAACCTAGTTTTAGTGGTTGATTTGCTATTATCTTGATGATTAGTTAATTAGATTTAAGATTGATAATTGTTGCCTCAAGAACATGATGTTCTTGAGAGGAGTTAGTGTTAAGATGTTGATTTGATGGTTGTTGATGTTGGTATAATGATTTAAGACGTAAACAAAACTCGGATCGTAATCGTAACCTCGTTAAAACGAACAAAACTCAATTTAAAGTTTCTGCAGAAGTTCCCGAATGTATAAACTGTAGTAACTTAAAAATTAACACTTGATTATGATAAATAATGTTATAAGGATCGTTTAGGAGCTTGAATCGCTTGATTCCAATTTACGGATCAAAAGTTATAACCGTTCTAGTAAAAGTGATTTACGCGACAAAAACTGCTACGAATTATGGTCGACTTAAAATTATTCAAAAATCATGAAATTTTTACAGAGAGTAAGAAATAAAGTTTATTAACTTCTATAAAAATTTCAAGTGAAAATAAGGATTTTTAATTTTATAAAAATGTTGGAGCCGAGACCGCGCGATTAGAAAACCATTAAGAATCGTAAATGGAGCCGAGGACCGAAATGTAAAAGGCATAAACGAACATAACGGATTTCAAAAAGAAAGTGAACGTGATATGAATAGTACTTAAAGGAATAATAAGAGTAAAATGAGTTGCGAGAATGATTAATAAGTAGTGCATATGTATGAGTCGCCATAAATAAGAACGGGATCTAACGAAACAATATATGTTTATGATCATAGATTTCTGAGCGGACCCTAGAGCATCTTCCACCTCAAAGTACCCAGGAAAGTTTACGAACCCAACTCCATATACTGTTGTGTTGTGAAAGAATTGTTTTACTGTCTTTTGCATAAATGCCATGCTTGCCATAATACGAGTATTTGAGTTTTCGCATCAAAAGTGATAGTGTTACAATGTATATATATCGTAGAATATTTTAGAACTACCATGAGCGTGATGTATAATTATAAGACCGAGAGTCGGTCGGAGTTTTAAATGAAAACCCGAGAGTCATTTCGGCGATGTTTTGAATAATCAAAGTCCGTACTTACTTTATTTCAAGGGACTCGATATCCACTTGCGAAGTATTAAATACCTAGAATTTGATTAAAAACGATTTCTAAAGATTGTATCCCCTTAACTATATTAAACTACTTGAACAATGAATATTATTTCGGATATTCATTTAAATAAGAGAAGGTTTCTCAAATTACTATTTATTTCAAACTCGATAAAATATATTAATAAAGATTACTTTAATTAATTAAACATAAATTAGTTGAGGAATACTATTTCAAATATTCTTTTTAAACATAATTATTCGAGGTTTAATTATTTAAATATTAATTATTTATTAAATGATTTAATATGATTTAAAAATCATAAAACCTAATTTAAAATACTTTCTGAACTTTAGAAAATCATTTGAATAGTTTCAAATCGTCGAAGAATGTTACCTCGACTTATTTTAAATATTTTGGATATAGTTTCAAAAGAAACTCCCTCTTATTTATCAATCTGTTGAAAACGGTCAACTCACATTATCTATGTACTTCCTCCAAAAATTCTCGGAAGTACATATATATATTCATATGAGATAAGTTGTACCTATCACCAAGCAAAACGCTTGGAGAACTTCGATGTGATTCGAGTTCTTGATATATGATAGGATTTTTTAAAGGACAAAGGAGGGGTAGAGATCCAGTACTTCGTGTATTGGTGAGACTGCTAGTACCGTGGGAGATGGTACTATGTGTACCTAAGGACCTGCGAAGTGTGTGTATATCCGAAAATGGGACATGTAGCTCGTATGCGGCCAGGGTGATAACAATGAGTTTGGACGTCATCCCCTACTAGTAGAAAGGTTACTAATTTCTGTCTTACGACTGATCATCGTAAGCGGGGGCTCCAGTGAATGTCCTATTCTTCCAATTGGAATTGTGATGCAATACCGTAGCCCAAGCCTAGGTGCTGGGTTTACCATTAAGGTATTTGCAGGATAATAAAAGAATTGTTTTCGAAAAAAGGTGTGTATCACCGAGGAAAACTATTTTAAATAAACATATTTATCGCATATGGAATTGTAATTTAATTTTTCATATAGCCTTTTCATACTGTATATTATTATGGTAGGCATTATAGCTCACACTTATTTTCTGAAATTGACATAATGCAACAGTGAATCAAGATGCCTATCATAAAACTCATGGCCATAAAACGGGTAGGAAACGGTCAGCTGTTTAGTAGGATGTTTGGTACTGTACCTCAGGTAGACCGAATAAGCTGGATTGTTTTCAGTTATTTTTAGTCCGGCTTATTAATAAGTATGACTTATGTAAGATAATAAATAAGAAACGTATATTTGGCCAACGGTCTAACCTTACATAAAGGTTATTTCCGCGGTAAGACTTAAACACTTTTGGGATTGTAATAATTATCATTTTGTGAATTGATATACTATAGTAATGAATGGTTCTTTTCCAAGACAATAAGCTGTAAGTGTGTGTGTTAATAAGTGTGGGGTTATAAAGGTGTGAGTATTTATATATTGTGGTATGAGATAAGTGTTATACAGGATTCAAGATGGCCTGACTCCTAAATCCCTGACCCCGGATATTGGGGTTACATTTTTATAAAATTTAAACATCCATATTTTCACTTGAAATTTTTATGGACGTTAATAAACTCCGTTTCTTAATCTCTATAAAAATTTCATGATTTTTGAATATTCTTAAGTCCATCATCTCTATTTCCAAAGTTCGTAATTCGTAGTAGTTTTTATCATGTAAATCATTTTCGCTAAAACAGACTTAACTTTTGAACCGTAAATCGAAATCAAGTGATTCAAGCGCCTAAACGATCCTTACAACAAGATCTATCATTTTTAAGTCTTTCTTATAAATAAATCATAGTTTACGATCCTCTCATTTTAATGATGTTATGTTCGCGACTCGGGTTTCATTTTCTCTCTAAATCATTAACCAACAATCAACAATCACCATACCATAATCTTAACACTTACTCCTCACAAGAACATCAAGTTCTTGAGGCCACAACAACAAGCTTAATAACTAACTAACTAAACATCAAGAAAATAATAAATTAACTACCAAAACTAGGTTTACAACTAAGATCCATAATCTTCTTGAAACTTAAACCTTAAACAAAGTTTGGGTAAGGATTTATACCTTTCCTGGAAGCCTGGAAGGTGTTCTTCTTGATGGTTAAATCTTAGGGAGGCTTGGTTGTGCTTAAGGATCTTAAATCATGCCATAAAAATCATGAAATCAAGAAGTGTTACTATTTGGCACTATTCATCATCACTTTCATAGAATTATTTGCCTATCCAAACCTTAATGAAACGTTCTCTAAAATTTATCTTACATCAGTTTGATATGTAGGAAGATTAGGAATTAATTGGAGGATTTATCCATGGCTAGAAGTTGAGCTTTGGAATTTGATTTCTTCTTCTTTCTTGAATGGCCGAATAGAGCTTAGATGAGAGAGAAGGGAGAGTTTTTTTGTGCTTGCCTAGGTTTCTTAGTACCACAATTACTATCCATGACTATATTTGCTATCCAGGTTACTATGTTCACTAGGTAGGTTACTATTTGGTTGCTAACCTTGGTTACTTTCTTACTCTAGTTAGTTTGTACGGCTTGATATGTTTTATTTATTCACTTATGTGTTTGCTTGGTCGCTTATTCATTTTCGTAATAAATCTTCGTAAGCGATTCACGGGATAAATCCTTTCTTATAAATCCTTTATGATTTGAAACCTTGTTCTTGGATTTGGTACGTATAGTGACAATATCAATTCGGAATCTTAAATTAAAAACTCATATATGGTGTGGTCGTAAGATTTTTTATTAAACCGCAAGGTTACTATTCATAAAGGTCTTTTACCGATGTCAAAAACAATAGTTTTTACACAAACCATGAAAAGAGTTGGAATATATCACAACATTACTTAAGGTAATAAACTCTACTACTTCTAGGTGGTCCGCTTATTTAAGAGACCTGGTATTTAAAAAGCAGAGAGGAATGACTTATAAGTCAAAATACACTTCAAAATACATTGTTGATTCTGGAAACACTGTTGATATGCCTATTGGAGGACCTAGAGTGATTACATCTCTAGGTATAAAAATTCTTACTTTCAATCCAAATTGAAAGAAGGTTGGTTTCTCAGAGCTGGATGATTTGTCACTTGGAAGATCAAGTCTACATGACCTCAAAGCTGCTATCTATCAAAATGATGAATCTACAAAATAGCTTAAGTATATCAAACAGAGAATGGAGATGTATCTGGATATTCTTGGAGAGAATCTAATCCAAAAATTCTTTGATGATGCTACTAAATTTTCCAAGGTTAAGACTTGGCACATTTAGGACTCGATTAGACACAGGGCTTCTACAGTTGGCTGGTACGTAGCAGTCTGGGATAAACTGTGCATAAACATGCATGTTCACCATCATTGGCTGACTTTCCATGGTAGATTGAATACTCTTGCTCATCTTCACAGGTTTTGGATCATTACTCATCGATAGTGTTACTTATGCATCCAGGGAAAAGAGATAGAAAACCATATCTTTGTGAATTGCACTTATAGCAGATGGATTCTTAGGCATCTCTTTTCGCCGCTTAACATCACTGCCAGGCCTGGCTCCTGGTCTCAATTTCTCTCTTCTTTGCTGGCTATCAAAGACAAGGTCGATATGGTGGTTGCTCTCTGTTTTGCTCAAGTTTTTTGTTATCATATTTGGAGAGAGTGTAACGCCCGTGCGCATGAGAAAGGGGTTTTCGGCCCTAAAAAACTTCTGCATGGAATTTTTCTGGATGTTAAGGCCCACCTTAGTGGTTCTTCTTGGTTTGATAAAATAGTGTGTATTAGGCTTAATTTACATAGTCTTGTTGCCTAGTTTATTGCGTAGGTTTCTATGTTTTTCTATTTATCTTTTGCTTTCTATATCCAATATTTTCTAGATTGGTTATAGATAGTCCTGTCTATGGCTTGTCATAGAGCATAGGGTTCACCCCTTGTATATTCTCCTTTTCTTTCTAATACAAACAAATTTAGAAAAAAAAAATTGTACATTTGTTAGTATTTCTGTATTTAAATAGTTTTGACATCATCAATTAGGAGCTTGTACATACTTACATAATGCATAAGTTGGGGGAGATTGTTTAAATAAATTGATGATATCAGTGTTTAACTATCAGAGTTTTCTAATTAGTATTTGATATCATAGTTTGACAAAGATGACGTCATCGACATTTACCATCAGTATTTGCTGATCAGCTTTTGTCATCAGTATTTAATCATATTAGTATTTGTCAAACTGGAAAACAGGAGATATCAAAGGAGGAAAGATTTGCAAAGATATGAATGCTGGTGTAGGACTTTACTTATTCGTAGCAATCAATAGATGGATATGTATAAGGATTCTTTATTATATTGTAATACATATTCTAGATTGATTGTGTAGTTGTGCAGTATATAAGCACAGCTTAGGTTTACACTTAATGTGTCGTGCATTGTTATATCACTCATATAACCTAGCAATTCTTAAGGATATTTGTTCATCCTTTGAGAGAGTATTGTAATCAGTTTTTATCAATTAATGTAAAAACTGTTATTTCAGTTTAGTCTGTTATTTCGATTTGATTATTTAAAAATGTATTCACCCCCTCTACAGTTTATGAAATTCCTAACAAAATGTTCTTATGAGTGTTCTACATATGTTTATAACTGTTCTGGATGTCAAGAACATAAAAAAATAAAACTCATGTAGTGTTCACCTTCGTTGCTGTCGTTCAATAGTGTTGAGTGGCATTTATAACACTTTATAATGCTCTATTAAGCTTTAAATTGGTGTATTTGTACTCAAGTTGTTGGTGTTTTTACGTGTTTTTGTAGTGTTTTTGCATTGCAGGCATTTTTCAGGTAATCAGGTAAATTAGCATGGTTGTAGTGCTAATTTGGTGTTTAGAAGGTGTTGGAATAAAGGCTCATGAAAAGACCGGCTGAAATTAGCAAGGAGAAAGAAGAAGCCAGAATTTTATGCAGAAGAACGGTGCGCCCGAGCTGATGAAGCGCGCGCCCGCGCCCAAAGAGCAGAAACTTAGCGCGCCCGCGCTGGTCAAGCGCGCGCCCGCGCCAGGTCGGGGTAGCAGAATTCTATTTCTATTAGGATTTTGAGAGTTTGAAGCCCTAGTCAATTCTATAGCATATATATAAAGAGTTTTTACATAAGGAGAGACTTAAAGAAGCTAAGGAAAAGGAGTAAAGAAGACCGGAGAGCACAATTTAACCAACGGGAAGAAGATCTAGTTTATTCTTGTGATTCTTTGTTTAAGTTGTAACGTTGGATGCTAGTTTTCGTATTCTTGAACCTTTACTTATGTTTCGTACTTGGTTTTATTCAGTATAAAGACTACGTTTATTATACCATGCTTCATCGGAACCACGTTGATGATGAGTCCGATTATGGGCTAATCATTGTCGTGGGGTTCTAGCGGATTTATTTATGGATTTCTTTAGTTGATTTATTTCGATGCCTTAGTGTGTGGTGATTGTATGATAACCTAGTATTGGTTGTGCTTATTCGTCTTATGAGCGTCACGAACTTATAAGTTAGTGTGTTAATTGTTAATGAAGGGAAAGTGAATTTAAGGATTTAGAACTTGCCATACTAGCATAGGTCATGTGTTATTGTTATGCATGATTCGTAGGTAATTTTAACCATCTTACTTGCCCTATATAATCACAATAGATAACTTGTGCATTAAACCGTTATGTTGTCAAATTCTATAGACATATAGGGTCTCAATATAATTGGTGTATATTGAGCTTCTATCTCTTTTGTGGATTTCTGGTAGTATGGTACTCGTACAACGAAAGTTGGCATTTATCTGTTTCATGTTATCAGATTAGTGTCATCACCATTACATGCTAAGGTTAAGAACATAAAGCTATTGAATGAAGTACTTAATGAAGTTAGAATCCCATTTTTGTGTCATATATTATTCAACTCTCTTACTCTCTTTAGTTAATGTCCTCTAGTATAATTCTCAATAGTTAATCGTAGTATAATCAAAACCCAATTTGTTATTCGTCTTAGCATTGAATAATAGCCATATCGTTGTTGCATAAGTGCATAAATAACAAAGTTAACCTAAACCAGTCTCTGTGGGATCGAACTAGAAATAATTCTATATTACTTGCGAGTGCATATACTTGCGTGAATTTTAGCGCGTGTTTAGCGACTAACAAGTTTTTCGCGCCGCTGCCGGGGACTGCAGTGTTAACTTCTAGTTTATGTTTTTGTCATCAGTGATCGTTAAAGTTCATTACCTCGGACATTATTACTTACTTACTCTTTTCCTTGTCGTGTTTCAGGTACTCTAGCGAGCGTGTATGCATACGCGTTCGCGGACTCGTAAGAGAACTCTGGATCAAGCCGAGGAAGAAGCTATAGTGATTCGAAGGGAAGTTTTTGAGGATGAAGAGAAAGTAGAAGAAGAAGAGAAAGTCGAGGAACCAGCTCTAATAGTGACGGGAGATCAAGCAGATAATCCTAAGGCTCTTATGGACTATTCTCAGCATAAGATCGGTGATATTCAGTCGAGCATCATCAGACCAGCCATCTCGGCTAACACTTTTGAGATCAAGTCGAGCATGATCCTGATGACACAAAACTCAGTTCAGTTTGGGGGTTCTTGTAATATCCGGGAAATTATGTGAATATTATGTGATAAATAAATAAATATTATGTGTTTGATCGATTTAAAAGTAATTACTGCCATGATATTAGATGTTACAGTTATTATGTGTGTTTCTGTGCGGGCCCGAAATTTTTTTCGATTGATTAAAATGTGTTTAAACTGCAATTAAATGAATCAATATGCAATTCAAACTCGTATTTATTTACAAATTTAGTAAGGTACTCATTTTATTTCATTTTACGCGTGTTTCAAGGCATTTTATGTATTATCAGGTTTTTCTGGTAATTTAGGGATCGTTCCTGTTTTTCAAAAATCAACGGATCAGGACCCCGCCGGGACGTCAAACCACAAAAAATCTGTGTTTTTATTTTTATAAAATTATTCGTATTCAAATACCCTTTATTCTTGTATTTTTGAATTATTCACAATTTTTGGGGAATTTTGACAATAATTTTATATTTTATCGCTTTTAAAATTATTCCCCGTAATTATTATTTTGGGGCCCTAATTAATATAATTAGGGGATAAAAACACCCTTAATTTATTTTGGGGTATAATTTTTGTGAAAATATAAATAGGCCATTATTTCTTTTTAGTTCATTTTAATTTCATTAAAAACAAAAATCAAGGATATAATTTTGGGGGTAAAATTTCTTCAAGAACAAAGAATCGATGATTTTGGGAGTTCTACGAATCCTCTGTTGATGCTCTTGTAACCAAAATAATCCTTATTTTGAGCCCGTTCTATTGATATAAAAATCACGATTTGAGGGTGTGTATTCTGTAAAATCGATTTTTTTAGTTTTGTTCTTGAAATCGTTCTTGAGTTGTGTTGATTTTTGATTGATTATGTTGTTACAGATAGCTTTAGATTATGGTTTACTGTCGATTTGATTATAAATATGTGTTGTTTGATTCCCGGAGTGTTAAAGTCGAGTTTTACGTTTTTCTGGAATTTTCAATTCGATTTTCTTGATTATAATGATGTTCTTGGTTATATTTGATGATTGAATTAGTTTGTACTTGTTCTGAGCTTCATTTTGGTAGTTGAACCATCGAATTTGGTTCGAAAATGAAGGCTTTCAGTAGTTTGGTGGAAGTCGCCGGAATTTAACCGGTTTTTGGCGGGGAATGATTTTCCGGGATCGATTGGGGTTGGGGATGGTTGAATCATACTCTTGGAGAATCACAGAGTGTTTTGGTGTTAAAAACAGAAGAAAACTTCGCTATTTTGTTGGCTGTATGACTCGCCGGAGTTGGCCCGACGTTTGACCGAAATCTGGAATTTTCCAGAAACGCCGGTCATCTTCTTCGTTCTCCGGCGAAGGTCCGGTCGCCAGGGCTGTCGTTCAATCCAACGAGGAAGAAGACTGATTTCTAAAACCTGTTTTTATTACTTTCCTTTTTCCTTTTATTTTTAAAATTCATTTTCTTATTTTTTAGAAACATTTATTTAATTTCAAAAATCATTTACTTATTATTTACCATTCTAAAATTTTTTTTCTTAATTATTTTAAATTCCTAAAATTATTTTCAGTTATTATTTTCAATAATACAATTTGATTTAACTATTTATAATTCATTTTAGTTAATTATTTATGAATTTAATTATTTGATTAAAAATCATTTAATCGATTAATTTCATTTATGAATAGTTAAATAAATGTATATTATTTATAATTAATTCAAATAATTTATAAAAATTATTTTTAGGCTTTTAAAAATTATATTTTGGTATTTAAAAATCAATTAATATTATTATTAATTGATTTAATTCTATTTATTTCTTATTTTATTCATAATAAATAAACCGTTCGTCCGTTTAATACGAAACGAACGCGTACAAACTCTGAAAAACATTACGCTTTCAATCAAAATACTTTTGAGTCCTAATTTCTTTTGTATTGCAATGTCATTTGATTTGTGCATCAGTTTGAGTCGGCATTTGATCGGTAAATGCCAATATTGACCTAATTTTAGTTTTGAACGCCCTGAGACGTTTCTTTTAATGATTTGACTTATATGTTACATGAAATATGTGATTATGTGTTATACGAATGCCATGATTACATGCTATATGATATGCATGCTATCTGTTTACAGTTTTAAAATGTCATGCTTAGTTATAAACGATCGGGTAGATGTCAAGACGTATAGTTACGTCGATTGAGTTTGATTCTGTCAATTAAGATAGTTCTTTTGTTTATAGAATCGAGTAGCAATGAGTGTGGTCAAGTGTTAGACGGAGATAATAGCCAGCAGCTATAAGCCAGAGTAATATTAAGAGGTTATCGAGCATACCAGGCAAGTATCCCTAACTTCACTTATCGTTCAAGTGACGTTTATTTTAAATCATATTATGCAAGTACTTTTATTTTCATTTATCATTCAATTAAGATTGACTCTGAACTATATTCTTTCAATTTCCATACTATTTTAAGTTCAGAATAGTTAAACATTTTATATTTCGCTATAAATTACTCTATACAGTGGAACATTGAATTGGGATTAGCAAATAACTAATTGTTCTAGTTATTTCGTCATTGATTGTTGAGATAACTCTGGACCATGAGAAATAGAGAGTTATATGGTTAATGATGCCCTTTGATTCGGCTCCTTTGATAAAAATGTTTTAGGAATTGGATGAATGCGTAAGTGACTGGGACGGACGGTCCAGCGGAGGGCTATTTCTATATGTTATATGAAATATTATGACACCATTTTTGCCACAGGCAGGTATATTACCTTTTTATTTGAGTACTCGTGTTTTGGGGACATGTTTCTATGAATCATGACCTTGTGGTATCATACGGGCTGATCAACATGTGATAGTACATCCGTCAGAGTTAGCTTCCAATTTAAAAATTATCGTTTATTGTTGATAGCTTGTGAAGCTTTTATTATTGATCAAATATTACTGATTTTATCCTGTTGTTCAGTTATTATCAGAATGTGGTTTATCATTTCAAGCACATTTTATACTGCTTGCTGGGCATTTCTTTCGCTCATACTTGTTTATCAATCTAATCTTTCAGCTAAGCCAGAGCAGGCTTGAGATCCAGGTTTGATCAGAAGTGGAGTGATTGTAAATAGTTGGTGTGTATTCCAGGTAGACTGTTTTGGGACGCTTGGATAGTCTAGAGGTTTGTAATAAAATTTGAATAATCTGTAAAACTAATTAGACTTATGGTTTGTAATAACATTTGGTTTGTATTAGTGCCTGTTCCATACTATAACCTGTGATCGATCCAGTGCAGGTAAAGGGGTCATATTTATTATATTATTCCGCTGTGATTATTCTATTTTAGTTTAATAGCTAGTGACCCCCAAATCTAGACCCCAGGTTTGGAGGGCGTCACAGGTTGGTATCAGAGCTATAGGTTATGGTCACTGAAATAGGCTTAGGATTGTCATAGATGAGTCATAGGAAGATCACATAAGATAGGCGCGTATAGTTTAGCTGTTATAGGATTAAATTTAGGTTATTGGGCTGGGTTATAGTTAAGTTGTTCAGGATCCTTATTTTGTGTTTAGCTTTTGGCTTTTGTGTCATTGCTTGGTTATTGTTGGTTTTGAGAATGGTAAGAAGTGTTGGAAAAGAGGTTTGGAGGTTGTGTTGGAACCCTATCCACTGTTTGTTGGTTTATTTAAGATTTTGAGCAAGGATTTAAAAGGTTTGGATAATTTTTCGTCGATTTTTCTTTGTGTTGTTATTCTTAAGATAATAAATAGGATTATGTGATAATAATATCGCTTATGTTAATATGGTAGCAAGTTTATGATATTTTGAAGAGATAATGTTTGGGAATTTTGATATGCTAAGAAATTGCTACAAATTTGATACAATGCTTGACAGATTATCATATAAGTTGCTTGTTTTCCTATCAGAATAATGGCACCAAAGAGAAGGAATAATTCAGGAAAGGATCATACCGAGGGTCAGACAGATCCAGCGATTGTCCAGATGTTAGGACTTATGCAACAACAGATGTTACATCTTACACAGCGGCAAGCAGCAGCACCACCTGCAGTGACTTTTAAGCAGTTTCAAGCAGTGAAGCCACCTGAGTTCAAGGGAAGTGCTGATCCTGTGGAAGCCAATGCATGGCTCAAGGAAATGGAAAAGGCTTTTGAATTAGTTGGAGCAGGAACTGAGCAGAAAACCAAGTTTGCAAGATACTTTCGGAAGGGCGAGGCGAACTATTGGTAGGAATCCACACAAACATTAGAAGGAGGTGAGTTTATAACTTGGGAGAGATTCACAGAGTTGTTTTCCTGGAAAAGTATTTCCCGAGGTATATGAAGACCAAATGGAGATGAAATTCTTGAACCTGACCCAGGGTGATCTTACTGTGGCTGAGTACGAGGCTAAGTTTACTGAGTTAGCAAGGTTTGTACCAGACCAGGTTGATACAGATGAAAAGAAAGCAAGAAGGTTTGAATAGGGTTTGAAGTTTTGGATTCAGAACAGAGTGGCCATATTTAAATTAACTTCATATGTGGCAGTGGTTCAGAAAGCAATGGTGATCGAAAGTAAAAGTGACTTGTCTCAGAAAGGAAAGGATGGGAAGAAAAGGAAAATAGAAACCTCAGAAGGAGGTCAGCAGTAGAGTAATTTTCAGGGACGTTTCAACAAAAGGCCAGAATTTCAGGGCAATAGGAATGTGGGATTCAGAAGACCGCAATCAGGAAATGGAGGACAAAGAAACCGTTTTCAGAATTCAAATCAGTAGAGGCCCAATCGTCCACCAGTACTAGATTGCCAGTTTTGTGGTAGAAAGCACTTTGGGAATTGTAATGCCAATGTGACGTGTTTCAAGTGTGGCAGGAGGGGACACTTTGCTAATATGTGTCAGAATCCGACTCAAGGTCAGAATTTGGGAACTGGTTATTATAAGTGTGGGGAGCCAGGACATATCGCCAGGAATTGCCCAACACAAGGTACGACGAGCAACACCCCAAGGTTTACAGGTGCTCCATCTCAGAATGTGCCACGGATTGAAGGACCACCAGCAAAGGACCAGCTAAAGGCCAGGACATTTAACATGACTATGAAGGATGCTGTTCAAAGTTCAGACGTGGTTGCAGGTACGCTTCCAGTCAACTCCGTAGATGCTAAAGTTTTATTTGATTCTGGAGCTACAAGGTCATTTATTTCTTAAAGTTTTGTCAATAAGCTGCATTGTGAAGTTAAGTTGTTAGAACAAGCATTATTGATAGATTTAGCTAATAAGAATCAAGTTTCCGTCGACCGTGTGTGCCCGAGGTGTGATATTGAGATAGGAGGACATCATTTCTATGCCAACTTGATACCTTTTAAGTTGGGAGAATTTGATGTTATTTTAGGAATGGATTGGTTGTCAGAAAATAACGCTCGGATTGATTGTAAGAATAGGAAAGTAAGACTTCATACCTTGTATAGTAAGAAGAAGATAATATTTCGAGGAAATAAGAAAAAGAAAAAGTTCTTAACGATCGCTCAAGTGAAGAAGTTATTGCGTCAGAATTGTGAAGCGTATTTGGCCCATGTGATAGACACCAGTAAGGAAGTTCCAGCACTAGAAGCGATTCCAGTTGTCAATGAATTTCTAGATGTCTTTCCAGATGATCTACCAGGATTACCTCCCGACAGAGAAATTGAGTTTGCAATTGATCTAGCACACGGAAAAGAACCAGTTTCTAAAGCTCCGTACCGGATGGCACCAGTGGAGATGAAAGAATTGGCAACTCAGCTGCAAGATCTTTTGGAGAAAGGAGTTATAAGACCCAGTGTATCCCCATGGGGCGCACCAGTACTGTTTGTCAAGAAGAAGGACGGGAGTATGCGACTGTGTATTGACTATCGAGAACTAAATAAGCTAACCATTAAGAAAAAGTACCCGTTACCAAGGATCGACGATTTGTTTGACCAATTGAGAGGCGCTGTATGGTTTTCTAAAATTGATTTAAGATCCGGATATCATCAATTGAAGATTAAGCCAGAAGACATTCCGAAGACCACATTCAGAACCAGATATGGGCATTATGAGTTTCTAGTGATGGCATTTGGATTAACCAACGCACCAGCAGCTTTTATGGATCTGATGAATCGAGTATTCAAGAAGTATTTGGATAAATTTATGATCGTGTTCATAGACGACATCTTGATCTATTGTAAAACAGAAGAGGAGCACGCAGAGCATTTGAGAATAGTTTGGAGATACTGCGACAGGAGAAATTGTACGCAAAATTTTCCAAGTGTGAATTTTGGTTAAAAGAAGTACGATTTCTTGGGCACGTGATTAGCAATAAAGGAGTGGAAGTGGATCCAGCAAAGATTGAAGCCATAATCAACTGGGAGAGGCCAAAGACACCAATGGAAGTATGAAGTTTCATGGGGTTAGCAGGTTACTACAGAAGATTCGTGCAAGATTTCGCAAAGATAGCTACGCCGTTGACAAAGCTCACCAGGAAGAACCAGAAATTTGAATGGGACAAGAAGTGCGAGGAAAGTTTCCAAGAATTAAAGAATAGATTAGTATCTTCACCAGTGCTAGTCTTACCAGATGAACAAGGAAATTTTGTGATCTACAGTGACGCGTCGTACAAAGGATTGGGATGTGTTTTGATACAGCATGACAAGGTGATAGCCTATGCTTCAAGACAGTTGAAACCACATGAAGAGAAGTATCCAACTCATGATCTGGAATTGGCAGCTATAGTGTTTGCATTGAAGATTTGGAGGCATTATCTTTATGGGGAAAAGTGCGAGATCTACACGGACCACAAGAGTTTGAAGTATATCTTCACCCAGAAGGAATTGAACATGAGGCAGAGAAGATGGTTAGAACTAATCAAGGATTACGACTGTACCATCAACTATCATCCAGGCAAAACAAATATGGTGGCCGACGCGCTGAGCAGAAAAGAAAGGTTGAATATGATGACTTCATCCGAGGAATTGATCAAGGAATTTGAGAAGCTTGAAATAGAGATCAGTACCCCAAGTATGTCTATAGAGGTGTTGTGTGCAATGTCTTTTCAACCAGAACTATTAGAAAAGATAAGAAGATGTCAGGAAGAAGTTATGAGCCATGAACGAGATAGTTTGACAGGAGAAGAGTTAGGGAGTCAAAAGGATGATAAAGGAATATTAAGATTTTCTTCTAGAATATGGATACCCAACGTAGCCGAGCTGAAAGATGAAATTCTTCGAGACGCTCACAACTCCAGATATTCAATTCATCCCGGAAGTACGAAGATGTACAGAGACTTAAGAGAAAACTTTTGGTGGCCAAGCATGAAGAAGGAAATTGCAGAATGGGTAAGTAAGTGTTACACTTGCCAGCGAGTCAAAGCAGAACATCAAAGACCGAGTGGACTAATACAACCATTGGACATTCCAGAATGGAAGTGGGATAATATCGCAATGGATGTCGTAGTTGGATTACCAACGAACAGGTCTAATCATGATGTTATTTGGGTTATTATTGACAGATTGACGAAGTCAGCGCATTTTCTTCCTATCAACGAGAGATTTTCAATGGATAAATTGGTTCGGTTATATATTAAGGAAATTGTGACACGACATGGAGTTCCAGTATCCATAGTTTCAGATAGAGATCCTTGATTTAATTCAAGATTTTGGAAAAGTTTTCAAGATTGTCTCAGAACGAAGCTGAACATGAGTACCGCGTATCATCCACAGACAGACAATCAAAGTGAAAGGACGATTCAGACTATTGAAGATATGCTAAGGGTATGTGCACTAGATTTTGAAGGGAGTTGGGACAAGCATTTGCCATTAGTTGAATTCTCCTACACCAACAGCTATCATGCCAGTATTGGAATGCCGCCTTATGAAGCTTTGTACGGGAGAAGATGCAGATCTCCAATCTGTTGGGAAGAAGTTGGTGAGAGAAAGATTTTGGGTCCAGAATTGATCCAGCAGATGAAGGAGAAAATAGAACTCATTCGGAAAAGATTAACAGCAGCTCAAGATCGTCAATGCAAATATGCTGATCCTGCCAGAAAAGATATGGAATTTGAAGTTGGAGAAGCAGTGTTATTAAAGGTTTCACCTTGGAAGGGTTTATCAAGATTTGGGAAGAAAGGAAAGCTGAGTCCGCGTTATGTTGGCCCTTTTAAGTTTTTGAAGCGTGTAGGAAAGGTTGCTTACGAATTAGCGTTACCACCTCACATGCAGCATATTCACAACGTGTTTCATGTGTCAATGTTGAAGCGTTATTTTCCTGATTCAAACCATGTGATAGAATACGAGCCAATCGAGATTCAGCCAGATTTATCTTTTGACGAGCGACCAGTGCATATATTAGATAGGAAAGAAAGAGTTCTTAGGAATAAGTCTGTATCTTTAGTGCGAGTTTTGTGGAGGAATCCCAAGGTTGAAGAGTCAACTTGGGAGTTGGAAAGCGAAATGCGATCCAAGTATCCTCATTTGTTTTCCTAGGCTGATTCTGAGGACAGAATCCTGTTAAGGGGGGAAGGATGTAATATCCGGGAAAATTATGTGAATATTATGTGTTAAATAAATAAATATTATGTGTTTGATAGATTTAAAAGTAATTACTGCCATGATATTAGATGTTATAGTTATTATGTGTGTTTCTGTGAGGGCCAGAAATTTTTTTCGATTCATTAAAATGTGTTTAAACTACAATTAAATGAATCAATATGCAATTCGAACTCGTATTTATTTGCATATTTATTAAGGTACTCGTTTTATTTCATTTTACGTGTGTTTCAAGGCATTTTATGTATTATCGGGTTTTTCTGGTAATTTAGGGATCGTTCCTGTTTTTCAAAAATCAACGGACCGGGACCCCGCCGGGATGTCAAACCCCACAAAATTTGTGTTTTTATATTTATAAAATTATTCTTATTTCAAATACCCTTTATTCTTGTATTTTTGAATTATTCACAATTTTTGGGGAATTTTGCCATTAATTTTTTATTTTATCCCTTTTAAAATTATTCCCCGTAATTATTATTTTGGGGCCCTAATTAATATAATTAGGGGATAAAAACACCCTTAATTTATTTTGGGTTATAATTTTTGTAAAAATATAAATAGGCCATTATTTCTTTTTAGTTCATTTTAATTTCATTAAAAACAAAAATCAAGGATATAATTTTGGGGGTAAAATTTCTTCAAGAACAAAGAATCGATGATTTTGGGAGTTCTAGGAATCCTCTGTTGATGCTCTTGTAACCAAAATAATCCTTGTTTCGAGCCCGTTCTATTCATATCAAAGTCACGATTTGAGGGTGAGTATTTTGTAAAATCGATTTTTTTTTAGTTTTGTTCCTGAAATCGTTCTTGAGTTGTGTTGATTTTTGATTGATTCTGTTGTTACAGATAGCTTTAGATGATGGTTTACAGTCAATTTGATTATAAATATGTGTTGTTTGATTCCCGGACTGTTAAAGTCGAGTTTTACGTTTTTGTGGATTTTTTAATTCGATTTTCTTGATTATAATGATGTTCTTGGTTATATGTGATGATTGAATTAGTTTGTACTTGTTCTGAGCTTCATTTTGGTAGTTGAACCATCGAATTTGGTTCGAAAATGAAGGTTTTCAGTAGTTTGGTGGAAGTCGTCGGAATTTAACCGGTTTTTGGCCGGGGAATGATTTTCTCGGATCGATTGGGGTTGGGGATGGTTGAATCATACTCCTGGAGAATCACGGAGTGTTTTGGTGTTAAAACAGAAGAAAACGTTGCTGTTTTGTTGGTTGTAGGACTCGCCGGAGTTGGCCCGACGTTTGACCGGAATCTATAATTTTCCAGAAACCGGTGAAACGCCGGTCATCTTCTTCGTTCTCCGGCGAAAGTCCGGTCGCCAGGGCTGTCGTTCAATCCAACGAGGAAGAAGACTGATTTCTGAAACCTGTTTTTATTAATTTCCTTTTTCCTTTTATTTTTAAAATTCATTTTCTAGTTTTTTAAAATCATTTATTTAATTTCAAAAATCATTTACTTGTTATTTACAATTCTAAAAATTATTTTCTTAATTATTTTAAATTCCTAAAATTATTTTCAGTTATTATTTTCAAAAATACAATTTGATTTAATTATTTATAATTTATTTTAGTTAATTATTTATAAATTTAATTAATTGATCAAAAATCATTTTATCGATTAATTTCATTTATGAATAGTTAAATAAATATAAATTATTTATAATTAATTCAAATAATTCATAAAAATTATTTTTAGGCTTTTAAAAATTATATTTTGGTATTTAAAAATCAATTAATATTATTATTAATTGATTTAATTCCATTTTTTTCTTATTTTATTCATAATAAATAAACCGTTCGTCTGTTTAATAAGAAACGAACGCGTACAAACTCAGAAAAACATTACGCTTTCAATAAAAATACTTTTGAGTCCTAATTTCTTTTGTATTGCAATTTGATTTGATTTGTGCATCAGTTTGAGTCGGTATTTGATCGGTAAATGCTAATATTGACCTAATTTTAGTTCTAAACGCCTTGAGACGTATCTTTTAATGATTTGACTTATGTTTTACATAATATATGTGATTACGTGTTGTACGAATGCCATAATTACATGCTATATGATATGCATGCCATATGTTTATAGTTTTAAAATGCCATGCTTAGTTATAAACGATTGGGTAGATGTCATGACGTATAGTTACGTCGATTGAGTATGGTTCTGTCAATTAAGATAGTTCTTTTATTTATAGAATCGAGTAGCAAGGAGTGTGGTCAAGTGTTAGACGGAGATAATAGCCAGCAGCTATAAGCCAGAGTAATATTAAGAGGTTATCGAGCATACCAGGCAAGTACCCCTAACTTCAGTTATCGTTCAAGTGACGTTTATTTTGAATCATATTATGCAAGTACTTTTATCTTCATTTATCATTCAATTAAGATTGACTCTGAACTATATTCTTTCAATTTCCATACTATTCTAAGTTCAGAATAGTTAAACGTTTTATATTTCGCTATAAATTACTCTATACCGTGGAACATTGAATTGGGATTAGCGAATAACTAATTGTTCTAGTTATTTCGCCATCGATTGTTGAGATAACTCTGGACCATGAGAAATGGAGAGTTATATGGTTACGGATGTCCTTTGATTCGGCTCATTTGATCAAAATGTTTTATAGATTGGATTAATGCGCAAGTGACTGGGACGGACGGTCCAGCGGAGGGCTATTTCTATGTGTTATATGAAATATTATGACACCATTTTTGCCACAGGCAGGTATATTGCCTTTTTATTTGAGTGCTCGTGTTTTGGGGACATGTTTCTATAAATCATAACCTTGTGCTATCACACGGGCTGATCATAACCTTGTGCTAGTTATTTGGTGATTCATTTAATGAGTGCTTGCAGAATTTAGGCGACGTTCTTAAAAGGTGTGTTGAGACCAATTTGGTTCTCAATTGGGAGAAATGTCACTTTATGGTGCGACAAGGCATTATTCTTGGGCACAAGTCTCTAGTAAGGGTCTTGAGGTGGACAAAGCCAAAGTGGGGGTCATAAAAAATCTTATCCCACCAAATTCTGTTAAGGGGGTTCGCATTTTTCTTGGTCATGCGGGCTTCTACAGGCGGTTCATTAAGGACTTCTCAAAAATTTCTAAACCTTTGTGCAATCTTCTGGAGAAAGATGTCCCATGTAGGTTTGATGACGAGTGTGTGCCTGCTTTTGAGTACTTAAAGAAATGGCACCTGTCATAACTACACCCGATTGGAGTGAACCTCTTGAGATGATGTGCGATGCAAGTGACTATGCAGTTGGAGCAGTTCTTGGGCAGAGAAAGAATAACATATTTCATGTGGTCTACTATGCTAGTAAGACCCTAAATGGTGCTCAACTGAATTATGCTACTACGGAGAAAGAACTGTTGGCTATCGTTTATGGTTTTGAGAAATTTCGATCTTATCTTCTTAGGATAAAGGTGACAATTTTCAGTGATCACGCTGCTATTCGATATCTCGTCTCGAAGAAGGACTCGAAGCCTAGATTGATTTGATAGGTTCTTCTGCTTCAAGAATTTGAATTAGAGATCAAGGACAGAAAAGGGACTGAAAATCAAGTCATTGATCATCTTTCTCGTTTAGAGGATCCTAATGCAACTTCACTGGATAAGACATTGATAAATGAGTCTTTTCCCGATGAGCAGTTGTTTGGAGTGCAAGAGGAAGAACCGTGGTTTGCAGACATTGTGAACTACCTTGTGAGTAATATCATGCCTCCCGATTTATCATACGCTCAAAGGAAGAAGTTTTTGCATGAAGTGAAGTGGTTTATGTGGGATGAGCCATTTCTTTTTCGACAAGGAGCTGACTAAATTATCAGGGGATATATTCCTTACAGCGAAATGGGGGGATCTTGCGAGATTTCCACTCAACGGCTTATGGAGGACACTTTGGTAGATAAAAGACGGCAACTCGTATTCTTCAAGCAGGTTTTTTTGGCCGACCTTGTTTAAAGATGCTAATCAGTTCATTTTAAAATGTGATCACTGTCAACGTGTGGGTAATATGTCCAAGAGGGATGAGATGCCTCTTAATATGCATCTCGAGGTTGAAGTCTTCGATGTTTGGGGAATTGACTTCATGGGGCCATTTGTCTCATCTTGTAACAATCAATATATCTTGTTGGCAGTTGATAATGTGTCGAAATGGGTTGAAGTTAACGTGTTGCCAACGAACGATGCGAAAGTAGTGCTTAATTTTCTTCACAAGCAGAAATTCACAAGATTTGGAACTCCAAGAGTCATAATCAGTGATGAGGGGTCGCATTTTTGTAATTGCAAGTTCACTGCTATGATGTAAAGGTATAATATGAATCATCGCATTGCTACGGCTTATCACCCTCAAACGAATGGTCAAGCTGAGGTATCTAACAGAGAGATCAAGCGTATTTAAGACAAGGTTATGTGTCCATCAAGGAAAGATTGGTCTTTGAAGCTTGATCAAGCTGTTTGGGCGTATAGAACAGCATACAAGACTCCATTGGGAATGTCGCCGTTTTAGTTGGTTTATGGTAAGGGGTGTCATTTTTCGGTGGAGCTAGAGCATAAAGCGTATTGGGCTTTGAAGAAGTTGAATCTTGATTTGGATATAGCTGGAAAGAAAAGGAAGCTTCAATTAAATGAACTCGACGGGTTTCCACTTCAAGCATATGAAAACAACAAAATGTATAAGGATAAAGCCAAGAGGTGGCACGATATGGGTCTAGTGCTCAGATCATTTGTGTCGGGGCAACAAGTTCTTTTATTTAACTCTCGTCTCCGTCTTTTTCTTGGGAAGTTGAAGTCAAGGTGGTCAGGGCCGTTTATTGTCAAAACTGTGTTTCCACATGGAGCTGTGGAGATTTTTGAGAATGATCCGGGCCAAACAATCAAGGTAAATGGTCAGAGGTTGAAGCATTACTATGGTGATACGGCAAACCGTGAGGTGGTTAGTGCCATTTTATTGTCCGTTTGATCTCGCATTTCTACGTCGAGCTAATAATGTAAAACAAGCACTTCTTGGGAGGCAACCCAAGTTTGTTGTACATTAGTAGGTAGAGGAAGCAAAAAGAAAAGAGAAAAACACAAAAAAAAATCAGAAAACAGAAAATTTCAGAGCCAACTTCAGAAGCTGAGCGCGCCCGCGCTAATCTAGCGCGCGGCCGTACTGGAGTTCCAGAAACCAAGCGCGCGCGCGCTGATCTAGCGTGCGGCCACGCCGATTTGGTAGAAGGTGAGCGTGTCCGTGCTGGGGTCTTGATTCAGAAATAAATAGTAGTTTGTGAAGGGAAAATCGGGGTTTTTAATAGAAAATCAATTTCCACCCAATTTTTACTCTTCCACATCCCAAATTTCCCTCTCCAAATTAAACCCATCATTCCCACTATTCCCATAATCAAATCCCACTTCTGTTCCATATCTAATTCTCTTCTCACCTCCTATATATACATACAGTTATACACAAACTTCTCCACCACTTCTCAAATTCTCAAACACAATTCTCTCTCAAACAACATACCGAGTCGAGCCTTTTGACGAACCGAGTCATATGTGATATGAATTATGTGATACGTGAGTTATGTGCTTATGTGTTATGTGAAATACATATGTACATGAGTCAAAAGTCCTGTGTTTGTCTGTTATATTTATGTGTGGGCTATCGTATGGGTAGATGATAGGCTTTTGACGCGCAGTTCATTGAGTTATTATTGTTTAGACGATTAAAGTTGTATCTTTTAATTATAGATGCGGATCGTTCGAGTGATCAGGACAAGACGTTGGATAAAGAATGAGATAGAATGGCATTGGATATCTGGCTTCCAGCAATTACAGGAGCAGCATATCGGTGAAGTGTTGAAAAGAAAGACGGTGATATTTTAAGACAGAATGTCAGAATAGATGCGTGTTTGCGAGTGTGACTAACTGCTAAAAACCAAAGGCAAGTATTCTTATCATCACTTATTGTTCAAGTGATATTTATTTTGAATCTTATCATGCAAGTATTGTTTTCCCTATTCTCAGTTTAGAATCGATAAATGTTTTACATATCGTTGAATTAAATAATTCTGTTTATGCAAATGTTCATCTGCTATTCTACATTCAGAATAGGCACGTGTTTTTACTTATCCAATTATCGGATTTATAAATGGGATTTTGAGAAAAGTGATTTGGTTGCGAATATTCCTACCCAAGAATTGGGGGAATAAAATTATTTCGGGTGTCGATTATTATGACCCCATTTCAATAAAAGGTTTTAAGATTGGATCATAATTGCGTAAGTGACCGGGACGGACGGTCCAGCGGAGGGCTATTTTTAAGTTCCATATAGAATATTATGACACAATTTTTGCCACAGGAAGGTATATTGCCTTTTGTTTGAGTACTCGTGTTTTTGGGGTCACATTTCTATGAATCATGACCTTGTGCTATCACACAGGCTGATCAACATGTGATAGTACGTCCGTCGGAGGATGATCCCAATCTAAATTATCACATCATTTTTATATTCATAAGAATAAATAATTTATCAACTGTTTCTATTTTGGAATAATGGTAAAATGCAATTTTGATTCAGATTCTGATTTATGCTGATACTTACGTTGTTGTTAAATATCAAAGGTGGTATTAGTATAAATGATTGATGTTGACTTCAGTATGGAATGTTGTGAGCATCAAAGTTCGTATTGATATCTAATTTAATATGACAGCAAAATAAGTATTAATTTCAAGAGTTCGGTTTTGAGTAAAGTTTATGATTCAATCCATAATCATGGTTTCATGTTATTATGGTTTACGATATTTCCGTAAACACTATTTTACGAGTTTTATTCTCGTCAAGATTCAAAGTATTGCTGAAGTATTTCGCTCAAAAATATCAAATTGGTTTTGAATACAATTAAGGAATCAATTATGGGGTTCCTCAACTAAAATTTTATGATTCAGCAATTATGATTTTAAATGTTCTGCTCTAATGCAGATGTCGGTTTTATATCAAAATGACCCTATATATGTCATAATGATCTTTGCTGAGCATTTCTTTCGCTCATACTTGCCTGATTTTAAAATTTAACCTCCAGTGAGGATTAGGTTGCGCTGTTCAACTGCGTAATTCGAGGAAGCAAAGAAGAAGCTTTTGGAAGGTGGTTGGTCCAGGGTTTGCGGACTAGTGTAAGTTTTATTGTATAAAGTTGTTTATATTATATTATATTATAGTTGTGTATTTTATAGTTGGGCTTAGTATACTTCTTTTCGAAGTTATACAAGCGGGTTAAGTTTTCAGATTGAAAATTATTGAAAAGAGTTTTTAAAATAAAGTGAAAAATTTATTTGTGGAATTTGAACATCTTGTTTCTAGAACTGTAACCTTAAAAGACCTTGGACTAGTTGGGTTCATTTATGATAAATATCTTTCACTGGCATTTATTTATTGATTAAACAGGTTGATTTGGATTGAGGTTTCATAGTGACGAACCAAATCCTCTGACCCCGGATTTGGGGGCGTTACAACATATGCCTACCCAAGCTACCAAAACAAAATCTTCAAAATCTAAAACAAAGAAAGCCCCCTCTGGTTTCTCTCAAAAGAAACCAGTTGCAAAATCTACCAAACCTAAAGAGGGGAGTGTGCAGGGTAGCGAGTTGGGTAAGGGACAGGGTGAAAATCAAAGAAACCCTAAGGATAAGGTTGGAGAGGTGAGTTCACCCAAGCCTAGCCACACCATAGTTTCCCAACAAACTGTGGTAATTAATAAGGAAATTAGCACAACTCTAGTTTCATCCTCCCAAAAGGATGTCACTATTAAAACAAGCTCACATCCAGAGCACAGGCCAAGAGGGCAAGGGACACAAGTTCACCTCAAACCTATGCTAAAAAGAAAAGATCTAAATCCCTTGGGGATACACAGGGAACACACAGTGCAAACTGGAGAAAAAGACTCAGTCATTCTACCATCTCAAATTCAGCTTGATGTGGCAAGCTGTTGGGGAAGCCAAAATTTGGTGCAAGTGAGCATCATCTTTTAGATGATTTGTTGGCTCACTTGCCAATTCTTTCGAGATCTATTGAGACATATGTACCCAAATTTTCATCAATCTACACAGATTCTACAATAGTCTCCACTCCAAACTCACTCATATCTTCTATCCCGGTGGATATTGGTCATCCGTCGGCTAGTGATTGTATCCCGACGGATGTGCCTAACAGCAGTCATCCGTTGGCTAGCTTAACTACTATCCTGATGGATGTTCCTCATCTGTCAGTAATCTCTACACACACTAAAATTTCAACTATTGTTACTAGTGTAGATGAGTTAGTAGTTGTGCAATCACTCTTAGGACTGAGGGAAAAGAGTGAAATGAGTGAGAGGTTGGGTTGCTCCCAGGCAAAAGGAGAGGAAAAGGGAGAAATCATGCAGGTTATTTCTTCCAGCCAGGAAAAAGAGAGTGAGAGGAGTCCTACCTTAGATGGTGAAAGTGAGGGTGTGAGGGTGGGAAGCCAAGGGGAGCCATTGATACAAAAACAGAGAGAAATTGAGAGAAAATCAGGTACATCTGAATGGAAAAAGCCCATTGTATGTGAGTTAATGGATGTCAATGAGGCTGACAAGAGACAACTAATTCAGCAAGAATATCAAGCTATTTTAGACTTTGTTTCTTTTGAAGCTGAGGCATTTACTCACCATGTATCAACATATCAAGTTCTAGCTGAACAGGATAATGTGGCTGCAAAAAAGATGCTTAACTTGGTACACACAACTGAAACAATGCAAACAACAAAGAATGTCATCACATCCATGCCACCTAGAGCTGGTGATGATGTTGACTATGGTACTGGTGAGTCTGAAGAGTTCTTTGGAGATGATGGTGATGATAGTGAAGAGTTCATGGACATAAGGGGATAAGCAGGCCCTAGCTCTAGATCAAGCATTCCTCCTTGGGTGTTTTCTAAAGAGTGTGATGAGCAGCATCTTAAAACAACTCTTTTCACATCATCCAATAGACACACAACGCTCTTCAAGCCACTACCAATGCTAGCACCAAGAAGCTCCTACAGGCACATTTTAATTCTCTAAAACTCCATCAAATCCAAGCTCTTCAACACAACCAAGATGTCAATTCAATCAAGACAGAGATTGACGAAGTCAAAAAGAGTGTCTTTCAAAGATTGGATGTTATATTTCCAAATACTACAATACTCGTCATCGATAGACAGTTAAGGAGAAATTCTAATCTCATAACCAAAATGGACTCTTTGGACACTAGAATGCAAGAAGTAGAAACCTCTCTAACAGCTATTCATCTTCATCAAGTTAGCAAACTCAGTTGCTGCAAAAGGTGGTGGCTGCACAAATTTCTACCTCCAGTCTACTTGATGATAATAAAAAGGGGGAGAAAGAATCAGAATCAACAATCCAAGTCAATCAAGTAGAGCCAACCAGTGAGGGGGAACATGTGGTAAATGTTCAAATCGGTCAAGTAATTGTTCCAGAAATTACTCTGCCAAAGCTATCAGTATTGGACAACATTGATCTGATCCAAATAGCAGCTGCTAAACTTGATTCAAAGACAAATCCAAAGATGCTTGATGTTGTAGCTGTTGAGAAGAAACTAGATGAAAAATGGAAGAAGATTGATGTAGATATTCAGAAGAAATTTGGTCTGCTACAGAAACTAGACAAGACTTTTTATCATCATTCTCAAGTCAAACATATCTCAGTGCATGAAATGTGTGGCGCCCTTCAAACCCGCGTCAGAAGTTTGGGGTCCACAACATATACACAATGTATAAACTTGTATAAGAAATATTATTTGCAATGAACCTGCTTTACATAACCACGGATCGCAACATGTTAAAGTATGAAAACAAGCCACAACCTTAACTTATTACAACGTACCAAATCCCAATTGATTTAACTTACAACGGATAATAAAATTATTCTTACAATCTTACTATCTCTCAACCGTTATGAAGCTCTTGCTAGCTCGATCCAACTCAAACTGGAACCTTAGCCCGCACTTTGGACTGAGGAACTTCTCTATCATCCATATCCTTTCCGACTGTAAAATATATAAAAGAATCGCAAGGGTGAGCTAACTAGCTCAGCAAGTGATAACTGAGGTTAAGCAATGTTCAAATGGAATGATTAAGAAGAATCAAGTTTATTGTTAAACAATCATTAGAATTGGATATTCATTTTAAGTTTTAAAACCAAGGTTAGGCTGCTGATCAGTCACGCACTAACCCCGAGCAAAGCACACAACACTGCTTTAATTACTAGATCCAAGGCACACATTGGCCTATAATTGACCACGAATCTGGTCTGACCACGAATCTAGTCCTTATTTAGAAAACTATCTAATTCTAAAACCACTTGAATAGAAACGTAAAGAAATTCATGGATATCACAAGGGTATATCAGGGTATGTATAAGAAATGGTTTTCAGTTTGTAAAAGGATCATGTATTAGACCAGTAATGATTTTTTAGGGTATGGTTCTTTGATGTTATAAAGAATGGTTGGAGTATAAAAGTTTCTGTGTTTTCAAACAATTCTCTTCCAGTGTTTGGTGTTTGGTAGTTATACATTTGGGGAGTAGGTATCATATTTGTGTGATTTGGTATCTGAGGATCAACAAAGGATGGTTTACAAAGAATAAGGCTTACGGCTCAAGATCAAGAAAAATCAGAGTTCAAGGGTAAATAGTTTAAAGCACTTACAATATAAAACAGGAGTTATTTTGAATAATAGCGACATGTTATGAAACAGTTCGAAAATATTTGCATTATATCTTGAAGAAAAGTTCAGAAGTACTTGCCTTAAAGGGCTTTACAACTATTACTGATCGACTCTGAGCCGACTCTATCGCTCAGGCTTTATTATCTATCCACTAGATCACTCTGGATTCGACCTCAACACTTAAGTCCTTTGATTGGAACCTTACTGAGCTTTTCGACTGACCACCAACTATCTTTCATCCAATGCCAATTCTTGGGCATTCCAACTAGAACCTACAAGGTCGAAACACCCTAACTTAGACATTCGATTATGCTTGACATATCCTCGCTAACAATCTACCCATGCGTTAACAAAACCCGACTCGTAACACATACATTATTGCAATACATGCATCAGTTAGGGTTCACGTCCTCAAAAATCAATTCGGTGTTTATTTTCAGAAAATACGTATACTTGTCATTGTATGAAATTAGGGTTATTGGTTTTGGCAAAATGTTTTACTACAACATACCATTAGGTTTTGTATAAAGCATACGTATATGTATTTACTTATACTCGCTTAATATCCCGATAATCCTCAGATACGCTCCCGTATTTCCGTAGTTCGATTTCCCGGAAATCGGACAGCGTCCCCTTTATTTATCGGACTACTCGTCGACACATCATCGACGTCAAATCATTCACAACCAGATCAACCCAACTACAATCCAATTCCCAACCACCAATTTTATAACGACTCGTGTATTTTTATATTATTTAAATACGTAATTAAGGAATTATTAAATGAATAATATATGTGTATAGCTTCTGTCAGCTATGGGTTATTTTATTTTTATCTGTGTAGGTGATTATGGTGTACATAATTGTTCGTGTAATTAATTATTAAGTATATTGAATTGTTTTTGCTTTAAAAAGTGGATTTAATACAAGTTCATTTGTGTAAATATGTGGATTGTCTCTAAAATTATTTTTATAACTTTATAATTTCAATAATTATTTTTAGGACTTTATAAAATTGAGAAATCAATATTTTATCAAATAGTTAACCTTGTATGATTTTCTGAGTTTAATTATTTGTAAAATATGTATTTAATTCCTGAATTATTCAAAAATTATGAAACTCATATTTATTTAAGTTGGGAATATTCCGGGAATTTTAAAATTATTTTGGGAATTTTCAGGATTAATTTCACCCGCGCGTTGATTCTTTTAATTGATAAAAGCGGGTATAAATTACATTTCGAAAATTGTTTTAAAATTTTGAAAATTATGTTTTTATTTACTTCGGGATATTTTTAATATTTTAAGACTATTCTCATAATTTTATGAATTTATTTTATGTACGGCTTGGCTCGATAAATCGCTAAATATCGAATCAGAACGAGGGCTGTGGTGTGTTGTACTAATTCGTGTCTATATTCTGTATACGTGTCGAGTTTTCCCAGCTTCATCAGAAATGTGTTAACTGCTTATTGGATAAAAAAAATAATAATAGAGGGATACAGCCCTGTATCTCTTCCTAGGGGCTTCAATTTTCGTTTTTTCTCTTTCTCTGATGGTGCGATTTGCACCTGCTCTCTCTCGGCTCAATATCTCTCGATTCCTCCTACATCTCTCCTCTCCCCATCCCCATTCCTTCCCTGTTCTTTTCACTTTCCGGTGGCCCCTGTGTTTTCCGGTAAGCTGCTCGCCGCTGCCTTCCTCATTTCCGATTATCTCTTCTGTGCTGGCCGCTTGCTTCGATTCAGTTGTGGTTATAAATCTATATCTATATATATATGCATACGCATGTGTAATTCGGTCTGGATTGTTGTGTTCTAATTGCCATGGTGTTGATTCAGGTGGCTGTGGTCTTGCGAGTTACTTCGAGTCTTTTTCTTTTGGGAATTATTCGAAGTGATTTCTGGATTTTCGGAAAATAAAATTCGATGAAGTATTCTTGATTCCTGAATTTTATTTGTGTTGATTACGAAAGTTTAATCGGCAAAATTTATTTGGAAACCCGAGTGTTATCGTGCACCAATAAATTTTGCCGCTGTCCGCGATGACTTTTTACGAGCGGACGGTGGACCGTGATGATTATATTCTGAGTCCTAAATTAATAAATAAACATAAAATACGAATAAAATTGTAAAATACGGATAACAACGAATAATAAGTGTATTTATTTGGTATTTGTGCAATGGTGAATTGACGTTGTTGACTAAAATCGGTGGTTGGGATTTGATTGTAGTTGGGTTGGATTTGATTGTGTTGTTGATTTGGCGTCGAGTTGTTCGACGGGTAGGCCGATAAACAGAGAAGGTACTGCCCGAATTTTTGGAAATTATTTTGGAAATTCGGGACAGACCCTGTAATTATCGGAACGTCGAGCGAGTGTAAATATATATAAATATATATGTGTATATTATGCGAGACCTGATTGTAAGTTGTGGTGAATGTTCTGTTAAAACTCAATAACCCTAATTTCGTAAAATAACGAGTATACATTTTTCCTGAAAATGAACACCGAACCGATTTCTGATATTATGAACCCTAATTGTTGCGTGTGCTATGATAATGTATATAATTACGAGTCAGGTTTGAATATCGTTGGGTAGAATCGGTGTCGAGGATATGTCAAGTATACCTAGACGTCTAACATAGGTTATTTCGGCTCTGTAGGATCTAGTCGAAGGACTCTATAAGCAAAGTTGAACTAAAGACAACCTAGTGATCAGTTCACAAGCGTAGCGAGGTTCCAAGAGAAGGACCTGAACGTTGAAGTCGGATCCAGGATAATCTGACAGTAGGGCGATAAAGCCGAGTGTCCAAGTTAGTCCAAGGTTATTTGATAATAGTGTTAAAGCTCTGCAAGGCAAGTACCCCTGGCCATTCTTTTATGATTCAGTGCATATGAATAGCTAAATGTTTTATTCTCGTAATGGAACAGAAATGTTTTAAGTTACGTATCCCCCGTATTTGAAAATGTTGTTTAAAATTATGTTTTGGGGAAAAGTAACTTCTGAAAGTACCTATCTCTAAACGTGGTTAGAATGGAAAAGAGGTTTTGAATAGTGTGCTGTGACAGAATTGATTTTAACAAGAGATAGGTAAAAGTGATTTTGAAACTGGATAAAACGGATCAGATATTGGATCACGTTGCGTAAGTGGCTAATTCGGTTGCACACATTACATAATCGATTAGTCCAGCATAGATCATCAGAGACCTAGCTAGTCTCTGCGGATCCGGTGATTTTGTGTGAAAGCCCGATCAGCTTTCCTAGACATTTTATGTGATAGCCCAGCCAACTATCCTAGATAATTTGTGTGAAGGTCTAATCAGCCGTCCCTAGATAACATCCAATACATATCTGATTGTAATTTTGTGATTCCAGTAATGGAACAAATGGCTTTGGGTCCCTGTAACGGGACATATGGTTTTATGGTTCCTATGATGGAACGGAAGGTTGAAAATGAAAACAGCATGCTAAAATTGAACTATGGTTTTTAGGCACGGCACATAACAGTTGATCTTGTTTTATAGAGCATGCTAGTTTTGATATCCAGTTTATACCTGATTTACATATTTCTGGCAAGTTATAAATTCTGTTCCTATAACTGCATTACTTTAAACTGTTATTACTTGTTATTCATATAGTGGTGCTGCTGAGCAAGCAATTGTTCACCCTTGCAGAATATTTTATATGTATTGTAGATGCCTAGGAGATTCTCGCATGGTAGTCAGGGCAGGGTTCCAGTTCCCTTCGTGTCAGACTCCTCTGAGCTGGTTGTGTTGGACCAAGGGTGGTCTGTTGAGTTGATTTGTTAAGTTAGCTGCGTCAGGACGATTGTCGTAAGTCGGTTCGTGTTAGTTGTAACCTAAATCATACTTAAACCTGGAAAAAGGTCTTGGTAAAGGGGTCATAGTTATGTATTATTAATGATTTTGATTAAAATATGATTGTTATTATTGTTGTTGATGACGTCAACTCCTGACCCTGGGGTTGAGGCCGTCATCGTTGGTATCAGAGCTACAGGTTTGAGTCCCTGATTTAGGTTAGGAGTAGAGTTAAAAGAGTACAGGAAGGTTTATATGTATATGTGAGTCAGCAACTCAATCAGAGGAGTAAGATTATGAGTGTAGTCAAGAATTTCAGAAGCGTAACCCTAACGTTTATCGAGGATTGACTGGAACTGCCCTAGTTTAGAGTACGTCTCCTTCGTATATGTATTATTAGTAATGTTCGATAGAAATTTCTAGATTCCCTCTCGAGAATTCGAGTCTGGTTGAGAAAAGTTAGCTTCTGAGCAGATCGTTGATGTGTTAGCTGAGGGGACACCAGCGTTGTTCCCACACACCACATTTTCTGTGTCAAGGAATGTTATTGAACTGATTGTGTGACCCTGGTGAGTTCGGATAGCGTGATAATAGTCAGGGGCTGTTATGACGATTAAGTTTGGTAGTGAAGGTGGATTAGAACGGGAGGTGATATCTTTGAACTCTTTTATTTCCTCCTTTGAAATGTATTTTATCTCCAGAGTAATTGTTTCCTTATTCCATAAGTTGTTTATCTTTCTTGTGAGAAAGTTGTGAACCCGAGATAAGCTACTTAGGGTTCTATTGATCTCCTTTCAAACCAGATTCTTTCATTTTTATTTGTGAATCTCTTATCTGAATATTGTTTCTTTCCTCGTGACTTTTCGGTTGATTGGGGCAAACAATGCATATGAATTGACCATTTGTCTATGTGATAAAAGGGTCTGGTGGGACGCCACCAAATTATGTGTTGTGACCGTATGGTACTAAGACTGGCCATCTTATATACTTGTATAGTTGCTCTCAGTCATACCTATGTTTTCTTCTTTTGTCCTCCCCGTATCATTGACTCTTTGAATTTGAAATTTCATTTGATGTCCCAAGGCAGTGGATTGTCAATAGCTTTTGTGATTAGACAGTCCTGGTCATCGAAAGTAGTTGAGAGTTGACTATCTGGAAGAAATATAAGATGTACATCGGATTGCTAGCTATCCCAGAAACAATAATAGTAGAGAGGATTTATGATTCGATATTGAAGGTGGAGGTTTTAGAAAAGTTAACCCCGTGGAAGATGGGTCAATTATAAGAGATAAGAAGTCGCCTTGGGAGGAATGATTGATTGAACCTCAGGCTAGTGCGTTAGCCAAGTCTATGATTCTTAAGATTAATTTGACTTACCAGTTTACCCTTTTTGGGTGGTGCCTAGGATAGCCCGTCTAGCTTTGCGGTATATGGAATTTGTTAATGTTGTATTTCAATGGTGCTAAAAGGTTGCTCGGTTGTTGTTGTATTGAGAAAGCATACCATAATGTTTAGTACCTTTATATTCCAGATTTCTGCGCTGTTGTTGATTCTGCTACTGTTATTGTTGCTATTGTTGCTAGTGTTGCTGATCTAGATATCTTTTATAAATGGAACCTAAGATTAGGGACATGGGTGCTTTAATTGGGCAGCATTTTCCTGACACAGGTGCACCGTTTGAACGGTGATATTTTGTTATATATTCTCATTATGTTTTGAATAAATTCCCTGTTATATTTCAGGAAAATGCCACCCAAGAAAGCTACCCCGTCTAAAGAAGATAGTAGTAGTTTGGTGGAGGGTCCAGTTATAAATGAAATTCTAGACTTGTTGCGCCAACAACAGCAACAACAGTTGCAGTTAATCCAACAGATTCAGCAGCAACAACATCAACAAGGAGAGCTAAACCAAACTACTAAATTTAAATCCTTTCAGTCTGTTAAGCCCCCAGAGTTCAAAGGCGAAGTGGATCCTGTTCTTGCCAGAAATTGGCTGAAGGAAATGGAGAAGGCATTTAAGACCGATTATGCGAGTTACTTTCTTAAGAATGAAGCAAATTATTGGTGGGAATCCACTCGAGTGTTGGAAGGAGAAGGCCCTGTTTCTTGGGAAAGATTTACAGAATTATTCTTGGAAAAGTATTTTCCCGATGCTTTAAGGAATCAGTTGGAATTCGAGTTTCTAGAGTTGAAACAAGGTGAGAGGAGTGTGTTGGAGTATGAGGCCAAGTTTACAGAATTGGATTGATTAGTTCCTGAGTATGTAAGTACGGAGATTCAGAAAGCAAGGAGGTTTCAGCAAGGGTTAAAGCCTGAGATTCGTAGAGGAGTTGTGGCATTGCAACTCAAGACATTCTCCTCTATGGTTCAGGCCGCCATGGTAATGGAAAGTGACCTGAAGTTGGCTGTTAAGGAAGAAAGTGATAAGAAAAGGAAGTCAGAAGGTGTTAAGGACAAGGTAGACCAAGGAGAATCCAGTCAGGAATTTGAGAATCGGTTTGGCCGAAACAGGAGTAAAGGATTCCGGAGACAGAGTTTATTTCAGGCTAGGACTAGTGCTATTTCAATTACTTCCACTCCAGCTCAGTCAGTCAAGTCAGCAGTGGATTATAAGTCCTGTGACAGGAGACACAGTGGTTCGTGCAAGAAGAATGTGCAATGTTTTAAGTGTGGACATAAGGGTCATTATGCCTCGGAATGTAATCCAGAAAATCCAGGAGTTACGTGTTATGATTGTGGAAAAGTTGAGCATATTTCAAGGAGTTGTAGAACGGTTACTCAGGATACTAGATCCCAAGGGCCAATATCCAGCACAGCTAGAGGTAGAACTTCTAAAAGGACCAAGAGATCGAGCATTTAGAACTTGGATGTAGTTGCACCTGATTTGCCACCCTTCGAGCTAGAAGAGTTTGATGTGATTTTAGGATTGAGTTGGTTGTCCTGTATTATGGCAAGGAGTGGTTTCGGAATAACCGAAGTGTAAAGTATATAGAAGCCAATAGTAAGGTAAGTTTCTGGATGCAGAAGCAATATAAGGCATGATTAGCGCATGTACAGGATAATAATAAGAAAGTACCTAAGTTGAAAAGAATCCAGACAACAAGTGAAATCCCAAAGGTTTTATCAAATGACTTATCAAGATTACCTCGGAACCTAAGAGATAATTTCTCAGTGGTTACTGTACAGAGTCAAGCTGGTATCAAAAGCCCCAGATCTTATGAATAAGTGGGAATCAAGTAATTAGCTAAGGAAACTTCTGAATTGGGAGATGAAAGAATAATGAGACAAGGTGTATTATGTGTTGTGTACCAATGTGGTTAATAGGAAAGAAGAATGGAATTATGAGGTTGTGTAATGATTATCGGGAGTTTAATAAAATAATAAATAAGAATAGGTAACCTGTATAAAGAACTTGTTACTTATGTGACCTAATTAAAAGAATGTGTTATTTCTCGAGGATTGACTTAAGATACAGCCAGTGGATATGACAAATATTGCGATCAGAATGAGTTATGAGCATTGTAATCTCTGGTGATATTATGTGGAGTAATAAGCGCATCAATTATCTACAAGTAATCAAGGAACATGGTGTATAAGGAGTACTTGAATAAGTAAATTGTATTTATTGATAACATCCTCAGCTATCTAAGGATTAAGAAGATCTGTGTAAAACGCCCAAGGATTTTCCTACGAAGATTAAAAGGGAAGCAATTATACGCTATGTTTTAAAGTATGAATTCTGGTTGAAAATAATAAGAGATTGTGGGTATTTCACTGACAACCATCTAAGAAAAGCCAGTGTAGTGATTTATGCCTCTTGCAGAGAAAAATGATTAAATGTGGTTAAGATTGCTAAGGAATCAGTAAAGGAATTGGAAACTGTGGAAATTGAAGTTGAGTATCTGAAGGTTATGAGAAGTTAGTATATAAGATTATTTCCCAGCCTTAACTGTTGTAAATGAGTAAGAAGCGATTGGATGTTGGAAATTAAATTGAAAATCAGTATTACCTATCATCTTTAGATGAAGGGTTAAAGTGAGATGATGATTTGGAAAATATAAGAAATGTGGAGAGTATATGTGTTAGGTTTATAAAGGAAACTGAAGTAATTACCTACCATGGATTGAGTTTTTATAATAATAGTTACCCTGTTAGTAAGAGAATACTACTTTGTGAAGCCTTGTATGGACATAAGCGTGGGTCCTCACTCTAGTGAGAAAAAGTGGAAGTAGAGATATTGCTAAATCCTGAATTAGCTCAGTACCTCAAGAGTGTAGTGGAGTTGGTTCGGAAGAGAGTTGAAACCACTCGGAATAGACAAAGAAAGAAATCGGATTTTTATCGAAGCGATATGAATAGATAGAATGAGGATCAGGGTATAGATAAAAGTTTTACCCTAAAAGAGATTGGTTATGTTTGAACATAATGGGACAAGTTGAGTCCTCAATATAGTGAGTCATTCGAGGTATTGATAAATATAGGTATAGTTTCCATGAGTTGACAAGGCTGCTGCAGTTGTATATATATATATATATATAATATGTCTTGCATATCAATATTAGGGCGATATGTATCTAATGCAAAGCAAGTCATTGATTAGGAGCCAATGTGCTCTTACCCAAATTTATTCCATGTAAAACGATCAATCCGAATTCTAGATCGTTGAGAGCGAGTCCTTAGTAATGAATTTATATCTATAGCGAGTATGCGATGAATAAATCCTTGAGTAGAAGAGTCTACCTGAAAGTTAGAGTCAGATATGCTTGACAAATATCCTCAATTATTTAGTTAGATCAGATTCTGGGGACAAAATCTTTTTAAGGGGCGAAGGATATAACGACTCGTGTATTTTTATATTATTTAAATGCGTAATTATGGAATTATTAAATGAATAATATATGTGTATAGCTTCTGTCAGCTATGGGTTGTTTTATTTTTATCTGTGTAGGTGATTATGGTGTACATGATTGTTCGTGTAATTAATTATTAAGTATATTGAATTATTTTCGCTTTTAAAAGTGGATTTAATACAAGTTCATTTGTGTAAATATGTGGATTATCTCTACAATTATTTTTATGACTTTATAATTTCAATAATTATTTTTAGGACTTTATAAAATTGAGAAATCAATATTTTATCAATTATTTAACCTTGTATGATTTTCTGAGTTCAATTATTTGTAAAATTTGTATTTAATTCCTGAATTATTCAAAAATTATGAAACTCATATTTATTTAAGTTGGGAATATTCCGGAAATTTTAAAATTATTTCGGGAATTTTCGGGATTAATTTCACCCGCGCGTTGATTCTTTTAATTGATAAAAGTGGTTATAAATTACATTTCGAAAATTGTTTTAAAAATTTGAAAATTATATTTTTATTTACTTCGGGATATTTTTAATATTTTAAGACTATTCTCATAATTTTATGAATTTATTTTATGTACGGCTTGGCTCGATAAATCACTAAATATCGAATCAGAAAGAGGGCTGTGGTGCGTTGTATTAATTCGTGTCTATATTCTGTATACGTGTCGAGTTTTCCCAGCTTCATCAGAAACTTTTTAACTGCTTATTGGACAAAAAAAATAATAGAGAGATACAACCCTGTATCTCTTCCTAGGGGCTTCAATTTTCGTTTTTCTCTTTCTCTGATGGTGCGATTTGCACCTGCTCTCTCTCGGCTCAATATCGCTCGATTCCTCCTACATCTCTCCTCTCCCCATCCCCATTCCTTCCCTGTTCATTTCACTTTCCAGTGGCCCCTGTGTTTTCCGGTAAGCTGCTCGCCGCTGCCTTCCTCATTTTCGATTATCTCTTCTGTGCTGGCCGCTTGCTTCGATTCAGTCGTGGTTATGAATTTATATATATATATATATATATATATATATATATATGCATACGTATGTGTAATTCAGTCCGGATTGTTGTGTTCTAATTGTCATGGTGTTGATTCAGGTGGCTGTGGTCTTGCGAGTTACTTCGAGTCTTTTTCTTTTGGGAATTATTCGAAGTGATTTCTGGATTTTCGGAAAATAAAATTCGATGAAGTATTCTTGATTCCTGAATTTTATTTGTGTTGATTACGAAAGTTTAATCGGCGAAATTTATTTGGAAACCCGAATGTTATCGGGCACCAATAAATTTTGCCGCCGTCCGCGATGACTTTTTACGAGCGGACGGTGGACCGTGATGATTATATTCTGAATCCTAAATTAATAAATAAACATAAAATGCAAATAAAATTGTAAAATACGGATAACAACGAATAATAAGTGTATTTATTTGGTATTTGTGCAATGGTAAAATGAAGTTGATGACTAAAATTGGTGGTTGGGAATTTGATTGTAGTTGGGTTGGATTTGATTGTGTTGTTGATTTGGCGTCGAGTTGTTCGACGTGTAGGCCGATAAACAGAGGAGGTACTACCCGAATTTTTGGAAATTATTTTGGAAATTCGGGACAGACCCTGTAATTATCGGAACATCGAGCGAGTGTAAATCTATATGTAAATATATATATATATATAATTACGAGTCGGGTTTGAATATCGTTGGGTAGAATCGGTGTCGAGGATATGTCAAGTATACCTAGACGTCTAACGTAGGTTATTTCGGCTCTGTAGGATCTAGTCGAAGGACTCTAGAAGCGAAGTTGAACTAAAGACAACCTAGCGATCAGTTGACAAGCGTAGCGAGGTTCCAAGAGAAGGACCTGAACGTTGAAGTCGGATCCAGGATAATCTGACAGTAAGGCGATAAAGCCGAGTGTCCAAGTTAGTCCAAGGTCGTTTGATAATAGTGGTAAAGCTCTGCAAGGCAAGTACCCCTGACCATTCTATTATGGTTCAGTGCATATGAATAGCTAAATGTTTTATTCTCGTAATGGAACAGAAATATTTTAATTTACGTATCCCGCGTATTTGAAAATGTTGTTTAAAATTATGTTTTGGGGAAAAGTAACTTCTGAAAGTACCTATCTCTAAACGTAATTAGAATGGAAAAGAGATTTTGAATAGTGTGCTGTGACAGAATTGATTTTAACAAGAGATAGGTAAAAGTGATTTTGAAACTGGAGCCAAAGGGACAGAACCGCGGGGTAACAGAGGAGAGCAAAGAAATTAGGAGCGGGGGGAAGGAATAAAGAAAAAGGAGAGATAAAAAATAAAATAAAACAAGAGAGAGATGTTGTAGGGAGAGAAAGAACCGAGAGGAGGGGGGGTGAGAGATGGGGTTACAGGGAATGTTCTGTGTATATTTACTAGCGTATTATTTATTTTTATTATTTTTTTCCAACACAGCAATGCACCAATCAGCAGATACCATCCGTCTGTTTATTCCTCCAGCATTTGACACATGTCCCTCCCTTCTCAAAGCTCGATTTTTATCTCGCATTTTCAATTTTATCGAACCATGTTGTGCATAAAACAAATTTATAAAATTACGAAAACAAGCTTATAATTTTCTAAAAACTCCGAAACTAATAAAATAAAATTTTCATAATTTTTTAAAGTATTTTTGAAACGCAACTCGTACCCGCATTTCACGATTAAAGAACCGAGTTGCTCTTAAAATAAATTCTGAAAATCGCGAAAATAGTCTTAAAATGTTAGAAATATCTCGAAGTAAATGAAAACGTAATTTTCGTAATTTTAACACAATTTCTGAAATGCCACTTATACCCGTTTTTATCAATAAGAGGAAACAACGCGCGGGTAAAATTAATCCCAAAAAACACCAAAGTAATTTTAAAATTCTCGGAATATTCCAAACTTTTGAAAGTCATTTAAAGATAAATAATTAATAAAATATTGATTTCTCAATTTTATAAAATCCTAAAAATAATTATTGTAATTATAAAATCATAAAAACAATTTTAGAGACAATCCAAATATTTATGCAAATAAATTTGCACTAAATCCACTTTTGAAAGTGAAACAATTCAATACCATTCCATAATTAACTATGCGAACAACCCGGTACACAATAAATCACACATAGATAATAATCAAACAACACATAGTGGTCAAAACCAATACACATATTTTATTTATTTAATACTTCCACAATTACATATTTAGATAATTCAAAAATACACGAGTTGTTATATGCCAAAGTTAGGCTGTTTCTATCAAGACTCTGGAGAACCAAATAGGGCAAATTGCTAATGCCTTATTGAATCAACCATCAAGAACGCTTCCTAGTGATATAGAGGCCAGTCCAGGAAAGAGGGAAGTTAACGAATAGGTGAACGCCATCACCTTGAGGTTCGGAAAGGTCGCAAGCCCCTAAATTCAGAAAGATGAAGAGTCTCAAAATTCTGTCCAGAATACAGGTGCATCTGCACCTTTGCCAATTCCATAAAATGAGATTGTGGCTGAACAAAAGGTGCTGAAGGCTGTTGAGGTTGAACCAAGGAATAAAGCTGTTGTCAACACTCCTCATGAGGGTAATACAGGGGAAAAACAGGTCTATCCTCCACCTCTGTTTCCTAAAAGGTTGTAGAAGCAGAAGTTGGATAAGCAATTTGCTAAGTTCCTTGAAGTGTTCAAGAAACTTCACATCAACATACCTTTCGCCGAATCTCTTGAAAATATGCTTAGCTATGCAAAGTTTATGAAAGGTATTCTCTCTCGGAAAGTGAAGCTCGATGACTTAGAGACCGTTGCTCTTACTGAGGAATGTAGTGTTGTGTTGCAACAGAAATTGCCTCCGAAGCCTAAAGATCCTGGAAGTTTCACTATTCCTTGCACTATTGGCAATTTATCGTTCGACAAGTGTTTATGTGATTTGGGAGCTAGCATTAACGTAATATACGGCATATCGCGTGTAATTATTTTTTATTAATAAATGATTATTATATGATTATTATGTGAATTTTGGTTAATTATCTGTTGATTGATAATAATATTTAGATGTATATATGTGATAAAATGTGAGTGTGTTAATTTTTATTATGTCCAGAATAAAATATAGAAAATAAAGGTATTTTTCTAGTAATTTTTGAAGTATTATATGATTTTATATTGATTTATAAATTTATTAATTATTTTCTGAATAATTACGAAATTATTTTAAAAAGCTGGGAATCGTCCAACCTCAACCGTTTTTACGTTTTTACAACCCGAAACTTTTCCGAAAACTCCTTCCTAACCCAATCTGGTAATTCCGGACATTTTCTGTGTTTTGACTTTTTCGATCCGGATTACGGTTTGACCCGTGCGCGTCCCGGCTCACAATTTTCGATACGATAATTATTTCGATATACCAATAAAACCCGTATTCTTGAAAGACGGGATAATATTATATTATTTTCGTATAAAGTGATTTATAAAAGACCCGGTTGGGATAATTATCCAATACGGGTATTAAATTAGATCATTTTTGCAGTTACTTAGCGGCTAAGTAACTAATGTAACGATCCAAAATGATCCAACATGAACCAATATTTCATAAATATATATAGCCTTTTATTATTTCATTTTACTCGTAATAATCATAATCGATCAGTAAATAAATAGGAAATACAGAGAAAAAAAATCCTAAAAATGATACGTTCTTAAGAATCAATCGTACAAACGAAGGCGTTATCGAACTCCGATTCGGGCGTGCAATATATCAAAACGAAGCTCTCGGAAACCTTTTTCTGAATCAATCATATGTTTTTGTGCAAAAATCAAGGTATTTTTCTGATTTAATTATTTTAATTCGAATTATTTATGGTTTAAATTATGAATTTTTGTTCTTGATATTTTTAATATGATTTGATGGCATAATCATGTAGACCTTTTCTTCATGGTCATTTTGGTATATTATATGTCCAAAACCGACTTCAATAACACATAGAAAAGGGTGTTTGATTCTGGAAATTGAAATTAGGGTTCTAGGGGGTTGAATGTTCTTAATCCGAAATTGGGGGTTTTTATTGTAATGATTCTGGTTTGAAAAGAGTTATACCAACTGATAGATCGTGTTAAGGGGAGTCGAATTATGGTACTCGTGTTGGTAGGGGATGTCGGAGTCGACTTCGCCGGAAAGACGAGCCCACCGGCGGCGTGTTTTTCCGTAGAAGTTTCCGGCCGTTCCTGAGGGGTTATGTTAATTTCGAGCTCATGAATGCGTTTCCGGTGACGTAACGATCAATCCCTGTTAATTGGAATGATTTCTGGGCAGTTTTGCAGTCGCCAGAAAACCTTACGGACGGCGTCCATGGCTTCCGGCGAGCTAGGGGGAGACGAATGTAAAAGTTACAGTTTAGTCCCCCAAGTTTTGCAAACTTTGCATTTTTAATACCTCTGTTTTAAAAACTTTTAAAAATCAAATTTCAGTTTTAAAAATACTGAAAAATCAGATTTCTGTTTTGCTTATTTTCAAAAATTATATTTTCTTTTTATAAAATTTTCAGAAATTGATTTTCATAATTTTAAAACTTCAAAAATTTATTATTTTTTTCTGAAAATTATTTTAATTACAAAATAAATCTTAATTATTTAATTAATTAATTTTAGTTAATAATTATTTATTTAATTATTCAATTAATTATTCAATTAATTGATTAATTAATTTTATTAGTTATTAATTCATTTTAATTGATTATTTAATTGGATTTAATTATTTATTTTTTTGATTTAAAAATAATGAAAAATAGTTTCGAGCTTTAAAATATTATTTAAAATTATTTTCAAGGCTCGATAATTATTATAAAATTATTTTAAAGTCAGATTCGGGTGTTCAAACCCTATTATTTAATTATAAAATGATTAAAAGACCCATTTTAATTCCGAAAAATGTTTAAAATTGGTAATAAATATCTGGAAAATCATTTTAACCCCGAATCTTCTTTGAATAATTATTTTAATTGAATATCTTATATGCTACGTGTTATATGTGATTTGATTGATGCATAATATGATTTACTTGTATTGTTTGACAGTTTTATTTATAACTTTCAATCCGTACGTCGGATTTGGGTAAAACAAAGGGTAATTAAAAGCTTGTAACGAATAGAATATGATGAGAAGTAGTATTGATAAGTACATGTGATGTTTAACAGAGGAAGCGGGACGTAGAAAAGGAAAGCAAGTAGTCAGTGTGTGGGAACCACTTGACAGGTGCTAGTAAAGTGAAAGCGAATTGATAAGGCAAGTGTTCCTATTCTTCTTGATGATATTACAAGTATTGTGAACTCTCTTCATTATTTTACAACTATTCCAAACCGTTCTTATTATATATTGCAAGTACTTTGAAATACTTAACCTAGACCCTGATTTTATTGATCTTGAGCCATAAGCCTGATTCTTCATAAACCGTTGATTGTTGAATCCTCATATACAAACCATACCTATAAGATACTACTCCACAAATACATATCTACCATATACTGATTCTTGATACGAGATTGCTTAACATACCAACCCTTATATCCTGCGTAACAGAAGACCAATTCTTATATCTCTTGAACCCTTGGGTCTTCTGCTTTCTGATTCTTTCCTTGGCTGAAACCCAACCTTTCTGATTTCCTTGTTATTTCTTGGAATTACAGATCATCCTATGCTTTAAAATAAATATTATTTATGATTCAACTGTTGATTTACACTGTTAATCATATTGTTATTCTGGAATTGGATTGTTTTTTTATATGGACCAGATTCGTGGTCGGACCAGATTCGTGGTCATAATAGGATAATGTGTGCCTTGGATCCAGTATATAGAGCAAAGCTGGGATCCTTGCTCGGGGTTAGTACGTGACTGATCAGCAGCCTAACCTTGGTTTTTAAAATGAAATTTAATATCCAATTATATTCATTGCTTATCATTAAACTTGATTCCTTATATCATTTCAATTGATCATTATTAATCTCAGTTACTGTCTTTGTGACTTGCTGAGCTAGTTAGCTCACTCTTGCAAAACTGTTTATATTCGTTTCCAATGAAATAGGAAACTGGTGGTAGCGAGGATCCCCAAACAAGTGTGCGAGCTAGGTATGCAGGTTGAAATAAAATAGACTGGAAAATAATGTTTGGCTTGGTTATATTGATATTGTGTAATAAAGTTTAAACTTCAGTTGTAAGATAAATAAACTGGGATTTGGTACGTTTGTGTAATAAATAAGATTGTGGCTTATGGACATACTTTAAACTGCGTAGATCCGTAAAATTATGGTAAGTGGGGTCATTTCATATATATATTATTATTATTATTAACAGGTTTAAATATGGTGTGTGTGTGTGTTGTAGGCCCCAAACTCCTGACCTGGGTTTGGAGGGTGTTACATTTTGGCATCAGAGCTATAGTTTAAAGTCACTGCCACAAGCCTAGATTGTCAGGAATGGGTAGAGGGTTAAGATTTGTATTAGGAAATAAAGAAATAGATCATCGAAAGGTTTAGTGCAACTAAATAGTAGGTTTTATTATGATTTGTACCGAGATTCGAGATTTTTATCTAGTAACGTGATTTTCATATAGCAGCGATGGCAGATTCCTTTATTTTAATATCATCTGATTACTTGGAGCCTTTTTTCGGAGGACCGTCATTTGATCCACGTCCTGCTCTTCCGCCGGTGTCAGCCATAATACCTGTTACGAAGGATGCACCAATGAGACTATTCCACCTTCAAGTATGAGACCACCTATTCGAGGACCCCCACCTGCTAATTCTGACTCTACTGGACATTCGGCTGTGGGTGCGTCTTAGGATTTTGTTGATTCTATTATAAATCAGATTCTCTCATTCCCTATTTATGAATTTATTTTATCTAAACATTATTTTCTTTCTCGGTGATTCTATCGGATGATTGGGACAAACAATGCATATGTGCTGACTGTTTGTCTGTGTGACAAAAGAGTCTGGTGGGACGCCACCGAATTATATGTTGTGAACTATACGGTACTAAGATTAGCCATCTTTTGTACTTTTATGGTTGCTCTCAGTCATATCTATATCCTTTTCACTATTCCTTCTCATTCAATTTCCTTTATTTTGAAATTTCATTTCGAATTCTATGATAATGAATTTCTTCAGTAATCTCTAGTATGAGGCTCTTCTTTTGGAACGAGAAGCCCTTTTGGCATGGATCCGGGGATTTCAACACATTATCAGGACTATAGATGTCGAAAGGAATGTGAAGGAATTTTGGAATGAGATTCAGGTGACCCAGAGAGTACTTGAAACTAGACGACGGAGATGATGTGACAGCTGATATGTGTATAATAACGTGGGATATGTAAGATCAGACTTCTGGTGGGAATATAAATAAACAAGACTTGCCGACTAATGGATAAACCTATTGAACATTTGCCTTCAATAAAACGTTCTGCGCTTGTACCACCAAACTTTGATATACACCAGTACCTTTCCTTTTCAGTATGGTCATCTACTTTACTATACCTATTTATCTTATTGCACCAGATATAAACTTTTGTGATAATATGTACCCTTTCCCTTAACTGTTTACATTCTGTAAAGAAGCATGCAATTTACTTAGTTCAATGACTGAAAATGTTTTCAAAAAGAGACATTTCTGTTTTATAAAAATCTTTTCAAAAAAAAGGATTTGATTTAAAGGCTAAATAAGTTGTTTGATTCTTTACAGAAAATGCCTCCTAGAAGAAACACCCGTGCTACCAACCAAAATGAAGAAACCAATAACAACAACAATACCCAATACAACAATAACCAGAATGTGAATCCAGGTCCCATAGACCTAGCTGTAGCCCAGATTCTTCAGATCTTGGCCCAGCAGATAGTCCACCTGACTCAATAAAATAGAGGCATACTAACCCTCAGGTAACCTTTAAGACCTTTCAGACGATGAATCCACCAGAGTTTAAAGGTTCTGTAGATCCGATTGAGGCAAGGGTCTGGTTGAAGGAGATTGAGAAGGCATTTGCCTTAGTCAAGGTGAGGGAGGAACAGAAGATGAAGTTTGCAAGTTACTATCTGAAGAATGAAGCCTCTTACTGGTGGGGAACTGTTAAAGTGTTGGAAGGTACTGATGATGTTGCATGGGATAGATTCAAGGAGTTGTTTCTCGAAAAGTATTTCCCTCAGTTTGTTCAGGACCAAATGGAATTAAAATTTATGGAGTTAAAGAAGGGGGGTATATTAGTGACAGATTACGAAATCAAATTTGAGGAGTTGTCCAGGTTTGTGCCATCCTATGTGGACACTGATAGGAAGAAGGCTAAGAGGTTTTCTCAAGGACTCAAGCCATGGATACGTGGGAAGGTGGCCATATTTGAATTGGACACGTATGCGGGAGTTATGCAGAAAACTATGATTGCGGAGACAGAAAGTGAAATGTCTCAGAAAGAAAAGGAAGGTAAGAAGAGGAAATTTGAAGGGAGTGAAGGACAGTCTCAAGCAGGGAAGTGTCCAAATTTCGATCAAAGGAAGGGCAAGTTCCAGCCCGTAAGAAATTTTAACAGACAGAATCCAGGCAATAGAGGACAAGGTAACAGTCCAGCCACTGGGAACCAGCCAACCCACCAGAGGCCAGCTATACCAGATTACCAAGTATGTGGAAAGAAACATGGTGGAATTTGCAACAAGTTGAATGTGGTCTGCTACAGATGCAATCAGAGGGGGCACTATTCAAGGGAGTGCCGTAATCAGGAAGCCAGTGAGCCAGCCAACAAGGATCAGCCTACCAGGAATCAGGCAGGAAAAGTTTTAGCAATTGGGTATACCTGTTTCAAGAGCGGAAAGCCATGACACATAGCAAGGGATTGCAATGCACCAGTTCCAGTCAATAATACACTGCGATGGGAGCCCCTCCAGTAGTGAATGAACCTCCCAGAGCTAGAGTTTATGACATGTCTGTGAAAGATTTTATCCTGGACACAAATGTTGTGGCAGGTACGCTTACTGTGAACTCCTTATGTGCTAAAGTGCTAGTAAATTCGGGAGCAACTCGATCATTTATTTCTCAAGATTTTGTTGATAAGTTGAATTTCCCAATTGAATTGTTAAGTGGGATTATGACGGTAGAATTAGCAAATCAAGAGTGTGTATCTGTGAACCAAGTGTGTAAGAACCGTGAGATTGAGATTTTTGGTAATAAGGTTGACGCTGACTTGATACAATTTAAGTTAGGAGAGTTTGACATTAATTTAGGAATGGACTGGCTATATAAGCATGATCCTCAGATAGACTGTCATAATAAGAAGGTAATTTTAAAGATGTTAGGCGAGAAGGCAGTGACGTTTAAAGGTCAGAAGCAAGCAAAGAAGTTCTTGATGATGATTCAAGCTAAGAAACTATTACGACAAGGATGTGAGCATTTCATTGCCTACGTGATAGATAAAAGTCAGGAGCCAGCAAAATTGGAAGACATTCCAGTGGTAAATGAATTTCCAGGCATATTTCTAGATGAACTACGAGGACTTCCTCCAGATAGAGAAATTTAATTTGCAATCGACTTAGCACTAGGATCGGAACCAGTATCTAAGGCCCCATACAGAATGGCGCCAGTTGAAATGAAGGAGCTAGCAAAACAATTACAAGAATTATTAGAAAAAGGAGTGATTCGACCCAGCGTATCCCCATGGAGTGCACCGGTGTTATTTGTTAAAAAGAAGGATGGAAGCATTAGGCTATGCATCGAATATCGAGAACTTAATAAGCTTACGATCAAGAACAAGTATCCATTACCACGAATTGATGATTTATTTGACTAGCTGAAAGGAGCCAAATACTTCTCTAAGATTGATTTGAGATCTGGATATCACCAATTGAAAATCAAACCTGAAGATATACCAAAGACAGCTTTCAGAACAAGGTACGGTCATTATGAATTCTTAGTGATGTCTTTTGGATTGACCAATGCCCCGCCAGCATTTATGGACTTGATGAATAGAATTTTCAAGGAATATTTGGACAAGTTTGTAATTGTGTTTATCGATGATATTTTGATCTACTCCAAGTCAACGGAAGATCACGCGGAACATCTAAGAACAACTTTGGAGATTTTGAGGAAGAAGAAGTTGTATGTTGTTAGGTCACACACACTGTAGAAGGGGGTTGAATACAGTGTTTAGCACAATCAAATCGAATTAAGAACACAAGTATGAAAAACAAAATAATCTTATTTTTTTATATGGACCAGATTCGTGGCCGGACCAGATTTGTGGTCATAATAGGCCAATATGTGCCTTGGATCTAGTATATAGAGCAAAGATGGTAACCTTTCTTGGGGCTAGTGCGTGACTGATCAATAGCCTGACCTTGGTTTTTAAATTGAAAATTAATATCCAATTCTAATTATTGCTTATCAATAAACTTGATTTCTTATATCATTTCAATTGATCATTGTTAATCTCAATTACTATCTTTGTGACTTGTTGAGTTAGCTTACTCTTGCAAAACTGTTTATATTCTTTTCCAGTAAAAAAAGGAAACTGGTGGTAGCGAGGATCCTCAGAAAAGTGTGCGAGCTAGGTATCCAGGTTGAAATGAAATAGACTGGCAGATGATGTTTGGCTTGGTTGGGTTGATAGTGTATAATAAAGTTTAAACTTCAGTTGTAAGATAAATAAACTGGGATTTGGTACATTTGTGTGATAAATAAGATTGTGGCTTGTGGACATACTTTAAACTACATTGATCCGTGGATTATGGTAAATGGGGTCATTTCATATATATATTGTTATATTCATAAACATGTTTAAATATGTTGTGTGTGTGTGATGTAGGCCCCAAACTCCTGACCCGGGTTTGGAGGGCGTTATAATCAATCTGATTCCTTTGTCTATCTTCAAAAATTCGGGTTTACCTAATCCAAAGCCTACATATATATCCTTATAGTTCGCCGAACGTTCTATTACTTAACTGCGAGGCATTGTGGAGGATGTCTTGGTCAAGGTGGACAAACTCATCTTCCCTGCTGATTTTGTAATTCTGGACTTTGAGGAAGATAAGAACAGTACGTCATAAGTGAGCTACTGTAATGCCTAAATGGTGTTACAATAGGCCCTAAAAGCGTTACAATAGGTCTATTGTAACACTAGGGGTGTTACGTATATGAGCATTACAATAGACTCCCTAATGTAACACTTCACTGATCTATTGCAACAGAGAGGAAAACGTTACAATAGGCACCTAATGTAACACTAATAGACCCAAATGTAACACAAATTGAGTGATACAATAGCTTGATCAATATTGCATAAGTGGGACCACCCGTGGGTCCCATATAAGTTATTATAACACTCTGTTCAATCAATTGTAACATAAATCCTTTTAATTAAGCAACACTAGCATATATAATATAACAATATATGTAAACATATATTACACTAGAATAGCCAAATGTAACAGTTATTTTTAATTTTTTTATTATATACTCAATCCAAAGAACAATCCCATAATCAATAAAATATCAAATTTACATACATATGCCTCAATATTTTGAACCAAACTATTCAATAACAGTCTCAATTCTCCAAACTATACCACCACATCGGAGTGTCATTTAAAACACTAAGAACTACAACATAACATCCAAGCTATCCTTGGATAGGAAAAAAATGCTCTTCGACTATCAGCAAATCCATCACAATGAACAAAGTGTACCTGCATCAAGCAAAAAGTTCCAGTCAATCTATGTTAACTTGAAAAAATTTCACTTAGACTAGCAAGTAACAACTAGAAAGGTACAATAAATGTGCATTCTCTAACAAAAATGTCAAACCTGAGGTAAGTGAGGATAGGTGGTGATGTACCGAAACAATTCAAAGCATAATTTGGGTACCTTACAACCTGTTATATGAATCAGTTACCAGATCAAGGTAATGTTGTTGATATGTAACTGGAAAGAATTATTAGGATAAAAGTAGCAACTGTGAATCATGGGAGCCCCTCCAGTAGTGAATGAACCTCCTAGAGCTAGAGTTTATGACATGTATGTGAAAGATGCTATCCTGGACACAGATTTTGTGGCAGATACGCTTACTGTGAACTCCTTATGTGCTAAAGTTCTAGTAGATTCGGGAGCAACTCGATCATTTATTTCTCAAGATTTTGTTGATAAGTTGAATTGCCCAATTGAATTGTTAAGTGGGATTATGAAGGTAGAATTGGTAAATCAAGAGCATGTATATGTGAACCAAGTGTGTAAGAACTGTGAGATTGAGATTTCTGGTAATAAGTTTGACGCTGACTTGATACCATTTAAGTTAGGAGAATTTGAAATTATTTTAGGACTGTACTGGCTATCTAAGCATGATGCTCCGATAGACTGTCACAACAAGAAGGTAATTTTGAAGATGTCAGACGAAAAGGGGGTGACGTTTAAAGGTCAGAAGCAAGCAAAGAAGTTCATGACGATGATTCAAGCTAATAAACTATTACGACAAGGATGTGAGCATTTCATTGCCTACGTGATAGATAGAAGTCAGGAGCCAGCAAAACTGGAAGACATTCCAGTGGTAAATGAATTTCCAGAAGTATATCCAGACGAACTACCAGGACTTCTTCCAGATAGAGAAATTGAATTTACAATCGACTTAGCACCTAGAACGGAACCAGTATCTAAGGCCCCATACAGAATGACGCCAGTTGAAATGAAGGAGCTAGCAAAGCAATTACAAGAATTATTAGAAAAAGGAGTGATTCGACCCAGCATATCCCCATGGGATACACCGGTGTTATTTGTTAAAAAGAAGGATGAAAGCATGAGGCTATGCATCGACTATCGAGAACTTAATAAGCTTACAATCAAGAACAAGTATCCATTACCACGAATCGATGATTTGTTTGACCAGCTGAAAGGAGCCAAATACTTCTCTAAGATTGATTTGAGATCAGGATATCACCAATTGAAAATCAAACCTGAAGACATACCAAAGAAAGCTTTCAGAACAAGGTACGGTCATTATTAATTCTTAGTGATGACTTTTGGATTGACCTTGATGAACAGAATTTTCAAGGAATATTTGGACAAGTTTGTCATTGTGTTTATCGATTATATTTTGATCTACTCCAAGTCAACGGAAGATCACGCGGAACATCTAAGAACAACTTTGGAGATTTTGAGGAAAAAGAAGTTACATGCAAAGTTTTCAAAGTGTGAATTTTGGTTACAAGAATTTCAATTCTTAGGGCATGTAGTGAGTTGTGAAGGAATCAAAGTGGACCCAACGAAGATTGAAGCTATTACAAATCGGGAAAGGCCTAAAACACCAACGGAAGTGAGAAATTTCTTGGGATTAGCGGGATATTATCGAAGATTTGTTCAAGATTTCTCGAAGATTGTGACACCTTTGACAAAGCTTACTAAGAAGAAAGAGAAGTTTATATAGAACGAGAAATATGAAGAAAGTTTTCAAGAATTAAAGAAGAGATTGATCACGATACCTGTTTTGTCACCTCCAGATGATCAAGGGAATTTTGTTATCTATAATGATGCTTCTCATAAGGGATTAGGTTGTGTTTTGATGCAGCATGATAAAGTCATTGCATATGCGTCGAGACAACTGAAACCTCATGAGCAGAAGTATCCTACTCATGACTTGGAACTAGCGGCAATAGTATTCGCCTTGAAAATTTGGAGACATTACTTATATGGAGAAAAGTGTGAGATCTATACTGATCACAAAAGTTTGAAGTACATATTCACGCAAAAGGAGCTCAACATGAGACAAAGAAGATGGCCGGAGTTGATCAAGGATTATGATTGCACGATTAACTATCATTCAGGAAAAGTGAATGTGGTGGTAGATGCGTTAAGCAGAAAGGAAAGATAAAACATGTTGACGATACCTGAAGAATTATATAGGGAATTTCAGAAGTTGGAATTGGAGGTCATAATTTGCAAGCCTAGTGAAATAAAGATGTATAGCATGACGTTTCAGCCAGAATTACTAGAGAAAATAAGAAAATGCCAAGAGGAAATAATGGATCAGGATATTAATCGTTTGGTTGGTGAAGAGCTATGCACTTAAAAGGACGATCAGGGTATTCTTAGATTTTCATCCAGAATTTGATACCACCAGTGGCAGAATTGAAGAATGAAATTCTACACGAAGCTCACAACTCAAGGTATTCCATTCATCCGGGAAGTACCTAGATGTACAGAGATTTAAAAGAAAATTATTGGTGGCCAGGCATGAAAAGAGAAATTGTGGAATGGGTCAGCAAATGTTATATGTGTCAAAGGGTTAAGGCAGAGCATCAGAGACCAAGCGGATTATTACAATCATTGGCAATTCCAGAATGGAAGTGGGAGCACATTGCTATGGATTTTATAGTTGGATTACCAAGGACCAAAGTGAACCATGATGCTATTTGGATCATAGTGGACATACTAACCAAATCAGCTCATTTCTTGCCTATTAATGAAAGATTTTCACTAGATAAGTTGGTTCACATGTATTTGAAGGAAATAGTAGTTCGTCACGGAGTCCCGGTTTCTATTGTATCTGATCGAGGTCCTCGATTCAATTCGACATTCTGGAGAAGTTTTCAAGAATGCTTTGGAACTAGGTTGAACATGAGTACGGCTTATCATCCGCAGACAGACGGCCAAGCAAGAGAACGATCCAAACAATTGAAGATATGTTACGTGTTTGTGCCATTGATTTCAAAGGCAATTGGGATGAGCATTTATCCTTAGTGGAGTTTGCTTATAATAACAGTTATCATGCCAGTATCGGAATGCCTCCCTATGAAGCTCTTTATGGAAGCAATTGTCGATCACCGGTATATTGGGACGAAGTCGGAGAGCGTAAAATACTTGGACTTGAATTGGTGCAGCAAACAAAAGAGGTTGTGGAAATCATCCAGAAAAGGCTAATTACAGAACATGATCGTCAAAGAAAGTATGCAGATCAATCCAGAAAGGACATGGAATTCGAAGACGGAGATCTAGTGTTATTAAAAGTGTCACCATGGAAAGGATTGTCGAGATTTGGAAAGAAAGGAAAGCTGAGTCCTAGATACGTCAGACCTTTTGAAATTTTGAAATGTGTCGGTAAGGTAGTATACGAATTGGCGTTACCCCGCACATAAAGCACATTAATAATGTTTTTCACGTATCAATGCTTAAGAAGTATAATCCAGATTCTAAGCATGTAATCGAGTATGAGCCGATAGAACTTCAGGAATAAAGTTGTAAAGTTAGTAAAAGTACTGTGGAGAAATCCAAAGGTTAAAGAATCACCCTGGGAACTAGAAAGTGATATGCAAGAAAGATACCCTCCCTTGTTTACTTAGGAGATTCTGAGGATAGAATCCTTTTAAGGGGGGAAGGATGTAATATCCGGGATATCGCATGTAATTATTTTTATCAATAAATGATTATTATGTGATTATTATGTGAATTTTGGTGAATTATCTTTTAATTGATAATAATATTTAGATGTATATATGTGATAAAATGTGAGTGTGCTAATTTTATTATGTCCAGAATAAAATATAGATAATTAAGGTATTTTTTGGTAATTTTTCGAGTATTATATGATTTTATATTGATTTATGAATTTATTAATTATTTTCTGAATAATTATGAAATTATTTTAAAAAAACCGGGAATCGTCCAACCTCAACCGTTTTTACGTTTTTACAACCTAAAACTCTTCCGAAAACTACTTCCTAACCAAATCTAGTAATTCCGGACATTTTCCGTGTTTTGACTTTTTCGATCCGGATTACGGTTTGACCCGTGCGCGTCCCGGCGCACAATTTTCGATACGATAATTATTTCGATATACCAATAAAACTCGTATTCTCGACAGATGAGATAATATTACATTATTTTCGTATAAAGTGTTTCATAAAAGACCCGGTTGGGATAATTATCCAATACGGGTATTAAATCGGATCATTTTTACAGTTACTTAGCGGCTAAGTAACTAATTTAACGATCCAAAATGATCCAACACGAACCAATACTCCATAAATATACATAGCCTTTTATTATTTCATTTTACTCGTAATAATCATAATCGATCAGTAAACAAATAGGAAATATAGAGAAAAAAACCATAAAAACGATTCGTTCTTAAGAATCAATCATAAAAATGAAGGCGTTATCGAACTCCGATTCGGGCGTGCAACATATCAAAATGAAGCTCTCAGAAACCTCTTTCTGAATCAATCATCTGTTTTTGTGCAAGAATCAAAAGGAAGTGAGACATAGAAAAGGAAAGCAGGTAGTCAGTGAGTGGGAACCACTTGACAGGTGCTAGTAAAGTGAAAGCGAATTGATAAGGCAAGTGTTCCTATTCTTCTTGATGATATTACAAGTAGAGGTGGCCAAACGAACGGTTTGGTTCTGCACGATCCTTATTCGGCTCGCGAAAAATTCGTATAATTCGACTCATCATGTGCCAGTTCAATATTCGGCACAAATCGCATATTCAGACGAAGCGAACATGAATTGGAGTTGTTGAACCGGAACCGGACCGGAACCGGTACGCGATTCTGAACCAGCACGGCTCGTGAATTGAACCGCTCGGCCCGCGATCCTTCTCTACGCGCCAACGTCTTTGAAGCTGAACATGGTTTCAGAAAAGTAGGCTTAAGTCCACTTTTACTTGATGATAAGAAGTTGGGGTGTTATCTAATGTGAATATCTGATTAAGAAATAACTAAAGTTAGTTCCTTTTTTCATTTTTATGATTGGTTGCTGCAAGAATTGTAACTATATTTGTACCTGAATCTATTTCTGGTTAATTTATATTGTGAGATCTATAAAGAGATTCTTGAATTCTTGATTTTTTTAATTTATAAAATTTATAGAGGTATTATCCTCTTTTCCTTATTTTAACATATTTTAGTTTTTCAAATTTAAAAAAATATTTTAAAATAATTTTGAAAATAAAAAAATGAAGATGCAAAATTTAACACACTAGTAAACAATTTATTTTGCAGCCCAAGCACCCTATGGCTTCTGTTGTTCTACACTGCTACACATTCAAATTCAATCAGTACTTATGTTTATAAATAAAATAATAAAATTAGTGGATTAGTGAATAATTAAAATACACAACATGAATGAATTAACATGAATAACATTCATGCACTGCACCTCTAATTGTATTTGTGGGTAATACGTTTAACAAAAAAAGTAAGTGAACAGCTTGGCTCGCCCCGGCACGGCACGGGCTCGCCAGCTGTCACCCTGAACCGTCAAACTCGCATAATTCGCGGGCTGTTCACGAGTTATCATTTTCTCTGATCGGCACGATTCGGCACGGTTCGTCAGCTTTCACGGGTCATTCACGATTTTAGTGGTGACCAAACCGGCCCGCCAAAAATTCGGCCCGGCATGCTCGACCCGTTCATTTGGCCACCTCTAATTACAAGTATTGTGAACTCTGTTCATTATGTTACAACTATTCCAAACCGTTCTTATTATATATTACAAGTACTTTGAAGTACTTAACCCAAACCCATATTTTTATTGATCTTGAGCAATAAGCATGATTCTTCATAAACCGTTGATTGTTGAATCCTCAGATACAAACCATACATATACGATACTACTCCACAAATACATATCTACCACATACTGATTCTTGATACGAAATTGCTTAACATACCAACCCTTATATCCAGCATAACAGAAGACCAATTCTTGTAACTCTTGAATCCTTGGGTCTTCTGCTTTCTGATTCTTTCCTTGGCTGAAACCCATCCTTTTGGATTTCCTTGTTATTTCTTGGAATTACAGATCATCCTATGCTTTAAAATATATTTTTTTATGATTCAATTGTTGATTTACATTGTTAATCATATTGTTATTCTGGAATTGGATTATTTTTTTATTTGGACCAGATTTGTGGTCGGACCAGATTTGTGGTCATAATAGGCCAATGTGTGTCTTGGATCCAGTATATAGAGCAAAGCTGGGAGCCTTGCTCGGGGTTAGTGCGTGACTGATCAGCAACCTAACCTTGGTTTTTAAAATGAAAATTAATATCCAATTCTAATCATTGCTTATCAGTAAAATTGATTCCTTATATCATTTCAATTGATCATTGTTAATCTCAGTTACTGTCTTTGTGACTTGCTGAGCTAGTTAGCTCACTCTTGCAAAATTGTTTATATTCTTTTCGAGTGAAAAAGGAAACTGGTGGTAACGAGGATCCCCAGACAAGTGTGCGAGCTAGGTATCCAGGTTGAAATGAAATAGACTGGCTGATGATGTTTGGCTTGGTTGTGTTGGTAGTGTGTAATAAAGTTTAAACTTCAGTTGTAAGATAAATAAACTGGGATTTGGTACGTTTGTGTAATAAATAAGATTGTGGCTTGTGGCCATACTTTAACCTCCGTCGATCTGTGGATTATGGTAATTGTGGTCATTTCATATATATATATTGTTATATTCATAAACAGGTTTAAATATGGTGTGTGTGTGTGTTGTAGGCCCCAAACTCCTGACCCGGGTATAGAGGGCGTTATAGGGTGCACTAGGGAGAGTGCTCTTTTCAACATAGACACCCTATTGATAGGATGCCCCTAGTGTTTGTTTTATGCCCTCTTTTAAAACTACATCCTTTTGGGAGGATGTAGAGACGGCTTGAGTGGTCAACTCAGTTTTCTTTGACTTCTTTGGTTTCTTGATCAGGGTGGACTCTATTTGAGTTTGATCCTCACCACTCTCATTAATTATAGTTAGGGTTGCCTGCTTTCTCTTCTTTTTACTCACTTCACCCTTTTGAGAGGATGAAGTGGTTGGTTTCCTAGCTTCTGTTGGTAAAGAAAGAGGGGTCTTAGTTTGGGAAGGCCCCTATTGGTGTTCCTGTGTTTGTTCTTCCACAGGTACATGAGCCATTACTGTACTAATTGTGATTGTAGATCCGATATAGGTTCAAGTATTATTTAGGTTACAAAACTACAACTAAATTACTCAACAAGCCTGACACTCTAACTTATTACATCAACTCATCATACCACATCATTTGATACAAACTACCTCGGAGGAGCCAGGTCCTGAAGGGGCTGAGACTCGATTCTGCCAAGGTCTGATGGGTCTTCTAGACATCTGCAATATATATATATACAAAACAAGCTGGAAGGGTGGGCAATCAAATGCCCAGCAGTATCACTATATGAGTAACAAGTAAAGCAGTTTATAAGAAAAACAGTTATAGGAACAGAAATCATAACCCGTTTACGAAAACAAGTAGAACAGGTATAAACTGGATGTCAACCACTCGCATGCTCTATAAAAATGTATCGTCCGTTGTGTGTCGTGTGAATACCAGAGTCCAATTTTAGCATGCTATTTACATTTATGAATACACTGTACCATTACAGGAAACCCAAAATCATATGTTCTGTTACGGGAACAACTAACCCTAAAATCATCTGTTCCGTGACGGGAACCACTAAACCCAAAATCTGATATATATTTGGACGAATCCTAGGGACAGTTGATCAGTCTATCCCACCACAAACCTGTTCCGGAACTCAGAGACTAGCTAGATCTCTGTCACGCTGGACTAAGCGGTTCAAATAAGGCGCGTAACTGACTTAGCCACTTACGCATCCCGCTGGGCTGTTATAGGCCTCTTACGCAACCATCCAATATCTGGTCCGTTTTATCCAGTTTCCAAAATCACTTATACATATCTCTTTTAAAACAATTATATCACAACATACTATTCAAAAACTTTCCAATTTATTCATAATCTAGAGATAGGCATTCTCTGAACTTACTTTTCCCTAAAACACAATTTAAAAGAATATCTTTAAACACAGGGGATACGTAACTTAATATATTCTGTTCCACTACGTAAATTAAATCAGCAATTATTCATATATACTGAAATGTAAGAGATTTGTTCAGGGGTACTTACCTTGCGAAGCTTTTCAACTAACACTAGCTCGAATTTAATCTGATTTTGACTTTCGAGTTCTTCGACTGGAACCTACAGAATCGAAATATCCTAGGTTAGACGACCAGTTATGCTTGACATATCCTCGTTAGACACTTTACCCAAACGATAACGATTCCCGACTCATACTTATACGTATTAATATAGTACACGTAACAATCAGGGTGCATTTAATATTTATTTACAAATATACACTCTCAAACTGTATTCCCGTATTTAAACATATAGTTTCTTCGAAAATTGGACAATACCTCTACTAAATATTAACATACCAATCGATATTATATCAACATTCGCAAAATTACCAATGCTCCTTATTTTAATCATCCAACCAAGATTACTCGAACCAATATATTACCAATAATCACACATTTAAAAATGAAATAAAACATAAGTCTCAGCTTTGCTAAATCTGAAATTTTTTATACTTTTAAATATATTCACTACTTTTAAAAAAAGAATCCTGGTATAACATCCATAAAATATACACCAAAAATTCGATGGAATCGAATACGAAACATGCTCGACCACCAAAATATTCAAGGGACTCGAATCAAACTTTACTACTTAATTTATTTCAATCAAAAACGCAACCCCACAGCAGCAAACACGACCACCGGCTCGCTGGGTTCATCGCCGGCGGCCGGCTGACCTCCGATCGACCCCAAATCGCGGGTGTTAGATCGAGGTCGAGCCCTCTGGTTTCCCGAAGCAACACAGTCCTCACAACACCGCAAGGATTTTTGACTTTTCCAATATCAAACCTTAGAGTTTAAATGAAAATCAAACTATATATATGTATGTATCCACATGTTCAAGAGGGATTCGGGGGTTTAAATTAAAGGGTGAAAAAAAGAGAAAAAGGAAAAAGGGGAGAAGAAAGAGCAGGGGTCGATGGAGGGAGTTGCGGGAGCAATCAGTGAAGGAGAAAGAAACAAACACGGGGGAGGGTGATGTGAAAGTAAGGAGGGAGAGGTATTTGCAGGAGATAAAACAAATTTGACTGCAATTTACTAATTATTATTAAACTAAAAATGGCCACGTATAGGAGGTATACAGATAACTTGACAAGTATCACTTACCAATTCTAAGAAGCAGACACGTAGAAGTGAAGATAACTACAAAATTTTGCAGCTTGATTGTGTCCCGCAATTCGATTTTATCAAATAAGTTTGCGGGCGATAATAACCCGAAAATTTACCAAACTAGTCTTAAAATTCTCAGCATAATTAAGTAGTAATAAAATAAAAGTTTCATAATTTTTAAACTATTTTTGAGACGTAACTTATTCCCGCTTTTAACGATTAAACGAAACAACGCGCGAGTGAATTTAATCCCAAAAATTTCCAAAGTAATTTTAAAATTCTCATAATATTAAAAACTTAATGAAATATGAGTTCAAAATTTTTGAAGAATTCGGGAATTAAATATTGATTTTACAAATTATTACAGTCATAAAATTATTTAAGGATAAATAATTAATGGAATATTGATCTCTAAATTTTATAAAATCTCAAAAAATTTTATTGAAATTATAAAATTTTAGAGAAAATTTTATAAAACCATAAAAACAATTTTAGAGAAAATCCAAATTTTTATGAAAATAAATTTGCCATAAAATCAATTTTTAAAAGTGAAACAAAAATAATACGGTTCAACGAACAATTATACGAATAATCGTTACAACCCAACGATCACATATAAATAATAGTAAACAAAACACAACTGACAGATTTCACATACACATTTTATTTATTTAATAATTCTATATTTAAACATTTAAATAATACGAAAATACACGAGTCGTTATATCCTTCCCCCTTAAAAAGTTTCTGTCCTCAGAATCTTAATTAATTAAAGAAGTGAGGATATTTGTCAAGCATATCTGACTCTAATTCCCAGGTAGACTCTTCTACCCTAGAGTTTCTCTAGAGTACTTTGACTATAGGAATAAATTTATTTCTAAGGACTCGTTCTTTACGATCTAAAATCTGAATTGGTTGCTCCACATTAGACAAATCTGATTGAAGCTCGATTGGTTCATACTCAATTACTTGATTCGATTACTTGATTCGAATGAGGGATGTATGGCTTCAACAAGGATACGTGGAAGATAGTATGAATATGCTACAATCGTGGTGGCAACGCTATCTCGTAAGCGACCTTTCCTATTTGCTACAAAACTTCAAATGGCCATATATACCTTGGCCGGAGCTTACCCTTCTGTCCAAATCGAATTAACCCTTTCCAAGGTGATACTTTCAATAACACCAATGACTCTACCTCAAAATTCATATCCTTTTGATGCAAATCGACATTCTTCATCTGTCTATCCTGGGCGGCTTCCAACCTTTTCCGAATCAATGCTATTGCATCTTTAGTCTGCTAAACTAGCTCAGGTCCTATCACTTTCTTTTCTCCTACTTCGTCCCTATACAATAGTGATTTACACTTACATCCATATAGGGCTTAATAGGGTGGCATTCTGATGTTAGCATGGTAACTGTTATTATAGGAAAACTTAATCAACGATAGGTGATCATCCCAGTTTCCCTTGAAATCCAAAACACAAACCCTTAACGTCTTCTATTATCTGAATATTATTTCACTTTGGCCATCTGTCTGAGGATGATAAGCAGTGCTCATATTTAGTTTGGTTCCTAGACATTCATAAAACTTAATCTAAAACCTTGAATTGAATCTTGGGTCTCGGTTTGATATGATGGACACAGGATCTCCATTCTTGGTTACTATTTCATCAAGATACATCTTAACTAACTTTTCCAAAGAATATCTCTCGTTGATAGGGAGGAAATGTACTGATTTTGTCAATCTTTTGTTGATTAGCTCCAGCCATCTTCGTTGGCTCATATTTAAGTCCTTCTGGGTGAATATGTACTTTAAACTCTTATGGTCTGTGTAGATTTCACACTTTTCTCCATACAAATAGTGTTTCTATAGCTTTAATGTGAACACTATTGTTGCTAATTCCAAATCATGTACTGGGTACTTCTGCTAATAGGGTTTTAATTATCTAGATGCATAATAAATAACTTTATCATGTTGTATTAACACACAGCCTAGACCTTTCAAAGAAGCATCACTGTAGATCACAAAGTTTCCCGTTTCATCTGGCAGTGCTAGCACTGGGGCTGTCACTAATCTTTTCTTTAACTCCTGGAAACTTTCTTCGCATTTCTTGGTCCAAACAAACTTCTCATTCTTTCGGGTCCGCTTGGTCAATGGAGTTGCAATCTTGTCAAAGTCTTTCATAAATCTTCGGTAGTATCCTGCTAGTCCAAGAAAACTTCTAACTTCTGTCGGGGTCTTTGGTTGTTCCCATTTGGATACAAATTCAATCTTTAGAGGATCCACTTTAATACCATCCCTACCAACTATATTACCCAAAAACTGGACTTCAACCAACCAGAATTCATATTTTGAAAACTTAGCGTACAACTGCTTTTCTCTTAGCCTTTATAGAGCAATCCTCAGAAGTTTGGCATGGTCGTCTTTAGTCTTCGAGTAGATGAGGATGTCATCAATAAATATAATAACAAATTATCCAAATATTCCTTATACACCCGGTTCATTAAAACCATAAAATCTGTTGGTGCATTGGTCAATCCAAATGACATCACCAAGAACTGATAATGTCCATATCTGGTTCCGAATGCGGTCTTTGGTATGTCTTCCAGCATAATCTTCAGCTAATGATAACCCGATCTTAAATCAATCTTTGAAAAATAGCACGCTCCTTCAAGCTGGTCAAATAAGTCATCAATCTTGGGCAGGGGATACTTATTCTTGATGGTTAATTTATTTAACTCCCGATAATTAATACACAATCTCATCCTTCCATATTTCTATTTTACAAATAACACTGGTGCACCCCACGGGGATATACTTGGCCTAATTACTCCTTTATCCAGAAGTTCTTGAAGTTTCTTAGCTAGTTCCTTCATTTCCACTGGGGTCATACGATTGGGAGCCTTTACTGGTGCTGCTCCAAGAATTTGGTCAATAGAAAACTCAATCTCATGATCTGGTGGCAATCCTGGCAACTCATCTGGAAAAACATCCGAAAATTCTCTAACTATTGGAATCTCGTCCAGATTAGGTGCCTCTTTCTCAGTGTCTATAATATGGGCCAAATAGGCTTCACATCCTTGTCTCAACAGTTTCTTTGCTTTCAGTGTTGAGAGAAATTTTTTTCCTGTTTTTGTCCTTGATAACTTATCATGTCCTCATTTTCTGTATACATCACAATCTACTTTTTCTTGCAATCAATATTTTCCTTATGGTGGGATGACCAATCCATTCCTAGAATCACATCAAAATCTCCTAACTCGAAGAGTATTAGGTTCACTAAAAAGGAATGCTCGTGGATTTCTAGTTGACACCTAGGACAAAATTGGCTTACTGAAATCTTATCTTGACTGGCCACTTCTATGGTCAAGGGTTCAGCTAAATCTTCCAATATTAAATTCATTTTATTCATACATTCTTTTGATATAAAGGACTTGGACGCTCCCGAATCAAACAAAACTTTAATAGGTACAGAATTAAGAGAGAGCGTACCTGCAACTACATCTAAATCCTGAGCATTAGATCTTTTGGTCATCTTGAAGGTTCTGGCTCTTGCTGTGCTGGTTGTCGGTCCTTGCAATGCACTACCTCCCACGCTTCCCTGAGTAGAGGCCCTACAGTTTCTGGCAATGTGTCCAACTTTACCACACTTGAAGCAGGTAAATCCAAGGTTTCCTGAAATGCACTCTGACGCATAATGGCCTTTCTGATTATATTTGGACGTCCTTTCTGCATTGGTCACTATGCTTCTTGCCACACAACTTACATTCCACTACTGGTTTGGTTGACTAAACTGGGGTGGAAACAACTGTGGTGATACTTGGTCTTACCTGAGGGAAACTTTGTCTTCTAAACCTCTTATTCCTATTTCGGCCAAATCGTCTCAGGAACTTCTGACTAGATTCGTCTTTATCCACCTTATCAGTAATGCTTTCAGACTTCCTTTTCTTATCGCCCTTTTCTTTGACGGCCAGCTTCTGATCACTCTCAAACTCTAGGGACTATAAAAATATACATCTTAAGATGCAAAAACCACAACTCCACTATGAATCTCAGGCTTCAATCCTTGTTGAAACCTCCTTGCTTTCTGAATCTTTGTACTCACATATCTAGGAGCTAATCGGGTCAATTCCGTGAACTTGGCCTCATATTCCAACACACTCTTCTCACCTTATTTCAATTCCAAAAATTCCATTTCCAATTGATTCTATAGATAATCTGGAAAGTACTTTTCCAAGAACAATTCTGTAAATCTTGTCTAAAAAGCATGACCCTCTCCTTCCAACGCACCCGTGGATTCCCACCAAAAATTTGCTTCACCCTTGAGAAAATATGTGGCGCCCTCCAAACCCGGGTCAGAAGTTTGGGGTCCACAACACATACATAATATATAAACCTGTATATGAAACATTATTTTCAATGACCCTACTTTACATAACCATGGATCACAACAGGTTAAAGTATGAAAACAAGCCACAACCTTAACTTTTATTACAACGTACCAAATCCCAACCAGTTTAACTTACAACTGATAATAAAATTATTTTTACAATCTTACTATTTCACTACCGCAGTAAGCTCCTGCTAGCTTGATCCAACTCAATCTGGAATCCTAGCTCGTACTTTGAACTGGGAAACCTCGCTATCAACCATATCCTTCTTAACTGTAGAATACATAAAAAGATTCGCAAGAGTGAGCTAACTAGCTCAGCAAGTCATAATAACAATAACTGAGGTTAATCATTGATCAGACGAGATGATTCAGAGGAATTAAGGTTCTTGTTAAACAATCAATAGAATTGGATATTCATTTTAAATTTTAAAACCAAGGTTAGTCTGCTGATCAGTCACGCACTAACCCCGAGCATGGCACACAACTCTACTCTACGAACTGGATCCAAGACACACATTAGCCTAATTCGGCCACGAATCTGGTCTGACCACGAATCTGGTCCACATAAAGAAAACTATCCAATTCTAAAGCAGTTCAATATGATAAACAATATAATTCAATAAAACCGGATCATAATCAACAACAATAAAACATTTGCATAAGAGCATGGTGAAAATTCATGGGTACCACAAGGGTATGTCAGAGTATATAAAAGAAATGGCCTCAGCCTGTAGGAGAATCGGGTATTAGATGAACAATGTGTTTACAAGGTTTTAGTTTTTTGATATCACAAGGTATGGTTGAGTATAAAAGTTTCTGGATGTTTAAAAAATTCTGTTCCAGTGTTTGGTATACTATGGGTATATATTTGTGGAGTAGTATCGTATTTGTGTGGTTTATTATCTGGTAAATCAACAAGAAATGGTTCACAGAGAATAAGGCTTACGACTCAAAGATCAAATGATGTGGCTCAGGTTCAAGGTTGAAGGATTCAAAGTATTTAAAATATAAAACAGAGCTAGTTTGAATACTTAACAATATTTTTAGGAATATGTGTATTAGTTTGATGGTAAGTTCAACAAAACACTTAAGTAGAAATCTGGTGTGTGTAGCCTCAATGGATAAGACAATTTTGGCTATCCGTTGAAGGAGTAGCTTTACTTAGAAATAAGTTTAGTATTGTAGCACATTTTATTCTCTGTACTTAAGTTGTAATTCTTAGATGTTGTGGGAAATTATAAGTCATGTTGACTACTAGTGGATATGCAAATAGGAGGTCTAATTGTAATATTTCATGCCTTGCAATTTTGTATAAGTGAAGTAGTATCAACTGATATTAAAGGCCTTCAACGGATGAGAAACAAAGCTTCAACGGATGTCTCTAAAGCTTCAACGGATAACATCCATCAACGGATGAGTGCATCAACGGATAAAAGCTTCAACTGTTAATGCTTCAACGGATAAAGCCATCAACGGATAAAAGCTTCAACGGATGCTAAGTTCAATAGCAGTTGATAGTGACAATTCATAAGCTGACAGAGGCACATGAGTTGACAGAGACAAACTGGAATGTGGCAGCCTCTAGGATGAATTAAGAAAAAGCAGCATTTCTATTCTGGTGCAAACAAGGAAGTATTCAAAGATTCACAGCTAAACCTAAATTGCATGGGATAGAGAAATGAAGAAGAAACATGTGAAGAATTTTTTAATTGTATTCTACAGTTTTGTCTTCACTTGTAAACTTGGGGTTATATAAACCAAGTAGCAGCTAGTAATTAGATGGTGAATTTTCCAGAGTTGTTTAGAAAAATCCAGAGAGAAAATCATCTAGTTTGTAATAGGACGCAGCTGTGATCAATTCTTTGATTCACAGATTTTCTGAAATAACACATCTCTGGTGGAACAACATATCCACCAGAAAAGTTTTAAGTTCTTTGTGTTCTTTACATTTGTGCTTGAATATATATATGTCTGTATTAGCTTAAAGCAATTCACACACATTTGTTCATCAAAACACTTAGTCTTAGAAACTGCTCAACACCAGAAAAAGTTTTGAGATTTACATTCAAACCCCCTTTTGTAAATCTCATTGTTAGTCCACTGGGAATAACAATTGGTATCAGAGCAGGCTCTTAACATACAAAGAGTTTAAAGATCTATTCTGCTAACATCATGAGTAAGAAGGATATTGGTGTAAAGATTCCAATCCTGGAAAGAGATAACTATCATCACTGGAAAGTGAAGATGCATTTACATCTTCTCTCTCAAGATGAAAGCTACAACAACTACATTGAAAATGGTCCTCACATCCCTCACAAGGTGGCCACAGCTGCTACTGCAACAGTTGCTATTGGACAGTCTATTCCCAAGCTAAAAGCAGAATGGACTGTTGAAGATATTGAAGAGGTTCACAAGGACAAGAAAGCCATAAATATTCTGTTTAATGGCCTAGATCAAGATATGTTTGACAATGTCATTAACAGCCAAACTGCTAAGGAAATTTAGGATATTGTGCAACTTATCTGTGAAGGTACTGAGCAAGTTAGAGAAAACAAAATACAGCTTCTCATTCAACAGTATGAATATTTTCATTTTGAAGAAGGAGAATCATTGAATGATACCTTCAACAAATTTCAGAAACTATTGAATGGATTGAAGCTGTATGGCAGAGTGTACCAAGTCAAGGACTCCAATTTAAAATTTCTGAGGTCTCTACCAAAGGAATGGAAGCCTATGACTGTTTCTCTAAGAAATTCTCAAGATTATAAGGACTTCACACTTGAAAGATTATATGGAATTTTGAAGACCTATGAACTTGAGATGGAGCAAGATGAGCTGTTGGAAAAGGGAAAAAGAAAAGTGGATCAGTTGCACTTGTAGCTGACAATGAGAAGTTTGAAGCCAGGAATGAAGAAAAGACAATGCCAAGTCTTAAAATTGGCACAAGCAAATCAGAATCAAGCAAGGGAAAGGAGCAAGTAGCTGAGGTTGAAGACAATTCCAGTCAAGATGACTCTGATGATGTTGATGAACATCTGGATTTTCTGTCCAGGAGGTTTGCAGAGATGAAATTCAAGAAAAATGCAAAATTCACTAAGTCAAACAAGAACATGGTGGACAAATCTAAGTTCAAATGTTATAACTGTGGCATAAGTGGACACTTTGCAAATGAGTGCAGAAAGCCATCCTCTGACAAGAAGAAATTTGAGCAAGTTGATTACAAAAAGAAATATTTTGATTTGCTCAAACAAAAGGAAAGAGTTTTTCTGACTCAAGATGATTGGGCAGCAGATGGAGCCAATAAAGATGATGATATGGAATATGTCAACCTAGCCCTGATGGCTAATTCTGATGAAAATGAAACTAGTTCATCAAGCAACTAGGTAATTACTACTGACCTCTCTCAGCTTTCTAATATTGAATGCAATGAAGCCATAAATGATTTGTCCAATGAATTATATCATTTGCGGGTTTCCCTTAAATCACTAGCTAAAGAAAACATAAGAATCAAAGAGAATAATGTGTTTTTAAGTGATAGGAATGATGTGTTAGAGGGTAAGGTAATTGAGCTTGAAAAGATTAAAATCAAATGCTTGACTATTGAGAGTGAACTAGAAGAATCTGTTAAGAAAGTAGAAATTCTTTCTAAACAATTAGAACGTGAGCAAGAGGTAATCAAGGCCTGGAAAACATCTAGGGATGTTAGTGCTCAATTTGTCAAGGTTCAGGGAATTGAATCACTCTGTGAGAATGCCTGGAAGAAAACCAAAAAGGAAGTTGAATTAATTGATGGATTGTCAAGGGATGTGGAATCAACGGATGATGAAAGTTATCCGTTGAAGGAAGAAAAAGAGCATCCATTGAAGGCTCATCAATTAAAACAGGAAAGTGATTTTAAAAAGAAAAATTTGAAAAATCTCAATAAGAAGTTTGGTTCAACTTCCAATAAAAGTAATTTCTGAAAATGCCTATCTCTAGATTGTGATTAAAAATTGAAAAGAATTTTAGAATGTGTGCTGTAATTGTTTAAAAAGAGATAGGTGTAGTTGATTTTGAAAACTGGATAAAAATGGATCAGATATTGGATGGTCAGTGGCGTAAGAGGCATGTTATTCGGTAATGGCCCAGCAGGTGGTTGCGTAAGAGGCTAAGTCGGATGCGCGCACTGGTAGGCTGCTTAGTCTAGCATAACAGAGACCTAGCTAGTCTCTGAGTTTCGAAACAAAAATTGTGGTGGGATAGACTGGTCAGCTATCCCTAGAATTCATCCACTTTTATATCTGATTTTGGTTTAGTGGTTCCCGTAACGGAACAAATAGTTTGTGGTCCCTGTAACGGGACAGATGATTTATGGGTCCAGTAATGGACAGTGGTTTTGGAAAGGAAATAGCATACTAAAATTGGACTCTGGCATTTAACACAGCACACTACAGATGATATTATTTTTCAGAGCATGCTAGTTTTGATATCCAGTTTATACATGTTTTACTTGTTTTGTAACAAGCTATGGATTCTGTTCCTTTAACTGTTTTACCATAAATCGCTTTACTTGTTATTCATATAGTGGTACTACTGAGCAATTGATTGCTCACCCTTGCAGAATGTTTTATATATGTATTGCAGCTGCCTAAGGGATTCTTCCGCGGTATTCAGGGCAGGGTTCCAGTTTCTTCCGTGTCAGGCTCCTCTGAGGTAGTTGTGTTAGACCAAAGATGGTCTGTTGAGTTGCTGTATTAAGATAGTAATGTTCTGATTGTTGTTGTAGGTTGATTTTGTATTAATTGTAACCTAAGTCATACTTAAACCTGGAAAAGGTCTTGGTAAAGGGGTCGTAGTTATATTATTAATGATTTGAGTTGTATTATGATTGTTATTATTGTAACTAATGATGTCAACTCCTGACCCCAGAGTTGAGATCGTCGCTGTTGGTATGAGAGCTACAGGTTTGAGTCCCTGATTTGGGTTAAGACGAGAGTCGAAAGAGTATATGAAGGTTTATATATAGATGTGAGTCAACAACTCAATCAGAGGAGCGAGTCTATGAGTTCAGTCGAGGGTTTCTAAAGTGAAACCCTGACGTCTGTTGAGGATCGGCTAGAACTACCCAAGCTTTTAGTTTGTCTTCCTCGTATAGCTATTGTTGGTAATGTCGATAGAGGTTTAGATATCCCACTCGAGAAAACGAATTTGGTTACAAGAATCCAGCTTCGAAGCGAACCTTGATGTATCAGGTGAACAGATACCAACGTTATTTCTAAATATCGTACTATCTATGTCAAGTGATGTTGTCAGACCCAGTGTGCGACCTTGGCAAGTCCAAATGGAATGATAATAGTCAACGGTTGTTATGACAGCCAATTCTCATAGTGAATATGGATCAGTATTGTGGTCTATATTTTGAACCCCTATACTTCTTTCTTGAGACGTATTTTGTTCCAGAGTAATTGTTCACTATCCCATAAGTACTTATTTTCCTGTGAGGAAGTTAAGAGCGCGAAGAAAGCCACTTAGGGATTCTGTTGATCTCATTACAAAACAGATTTCCCCTTCCTATTGGTGAATTTTCTTTTAAATATTTGTTTCTTTCTTCGGTGATTCTATCGATTGACTGGGGAAAATAATGCATATGATTTGACTATTTGTTTGTGTGACAAAGGGTCTGGTGGGACGCCACCGATGTATGTGTTGTGAGCTATGCGACATTAAGACTGACCATCTTATGTACTTGTATGGTTGCTCTCAGTCATACCTACATCTTCTTCACTGTTCCTTCTTATTCGATTCCCTTGATTCCTTGACTTTGGAATTTCATTTGAAGTCCTGAGGCAATAAGTTGTCAGTAGCTTTTGTAATTAAACAGTCCTGGTTATTGAAAGTAAACAAGATTTGACTGTCTGGAGGAATAGAAGTTCTACATCGGGTTGCAACTTTAGAAAAGTTAACTCCGTGGAAGGTGGGTCAATTATAGGAGATAAGAAGTCGCCTTGGGAAGAATGGTTGATTGAAACTCGGACTAGTGCGTTAGCCAAGTCTATGATTCTTAAGATTAACTTGACTTACCAGTTTACCCTTTTTAGGTGGTGCCTAGTATAGCCCGCCTAGCTTTGCGGTATATGGAATTTGTTAATATTATATTTTTAATGGTGCTGGAAGGTTGCTCGGTTGTTATTGTATTGAGAGGGCATACTATAATGTTTAGTACCTTTATATTCCAGTTTTTTGCGTTGTTGTTGATTCTGCTACTGTTACCATTGCTATTATTGCGAGTGTTGCTAAACTAGATATCTTTTATAAATGGATCATAAGAATAAAGACATGGGTTTATTGACTGGGCAACATTTTCCTGACACAGGTATACTATTTGAACGGTGATATTTTGTTATACAATCTCGTTATGTTTTTGAATAAATTCCCTATTATACCTCAGGAAAATGCCACCCAAGAAAGCTACCCAGTCTAAAGAAAATAGTAGTAGTTTGGTGGAGGGTCCAGTTATAAATGAAATTCTAGACTTGTTGAGCTAGCAACAGCAACAACAGTTGCAGTTAATCCAACAGGTTCAGCAGCAACAACATCAACAAGGAAAGCTAAACCAAACTACTAGTTTTAAATCTTTTCAATCTGTTAAGGCCCCATAGTTCAAGGGCGAAGTGGATCCTGTTGTTGCTAGAAATTGGCTGAAGGAAATGGAAAAGACATTTACCCTCACGCAAGTAAGTGACGTTCTTAGGACCGATTATGTGAGTTACTTTCTTAAGAATGGAGCAAATTATTGGTGGGAATCCACTCGAGCATTGGAAGGAGAAGGCCCTGTTTCTTGGACAAGATTTACAGAATTATTCTTGGAGAAGTATTTTCGTGATGGTTTAAGGAATCAGTTGGAAGTTGAGTTTCTAGAACTGAAACAAGGTGAAAGAAGTGTGTTGGAGTATGAGGCCAAGTTTATAGAATTGGCCCGATTAGTTCCTGAGTATGTAAGAATGTACAATATTTCAAGTGTGGACATAAGGGTCATTATGCATTGGAATGTAATCCAGAAAATCCAGGAGTTACGTGTTACAAATATGGAAAAGTTGGGCATATTACAAGAAGTTGTAGAACGGTTACTCAAGATACTACATCCCAAGGGCCAACATCCAGCACAACTAGTGGCAGAACTTTCAAAAGGACCAAGAGATCGAGCATTTAAAAGTTGGACGTAGTTGCAATCGATCTGACACCCCCTCGAGCTAAAAGCGTTTGAGGTGATTTTAGGATTGGGTTGGTTGTAGTGGTTTTTAGGAGAAGCGAATTGTAAAGTGTACAAAAGTCAATAGTAAGGTAAATTTCTAGGTGCAAAAGTAATATAGAAATTCTTCCAATAATGCGAGAAAAGGAGTAATAAGCTAAGGATATAAGGCAGATCCACCATATGTAAAGATATAAAGAAGAAAGTACTTCAGCAGGAGGGAATTCGAGTAGTAAGAGAATGTCGGGAGTCTCTCTGGATAAATCGCTAAGGTTACCCTATATTATGGGATATAATTTCTCATTGGTATAGTAATCTGAACCAGGCTAATGTCAGCCTCCAGGTTGTATGGCCAGTAGGAATAAAGGAATTAGTTAAGTAATTGCAGAAGTTATGGGAAAGGAAGGTGTTTATACCAGATATTTCCCGTGGGGTACACCGGTGATATTATTGGAAAAAAGGAATGAAATTATGAGATTGTGTACAGATTATCGGGAGCTTGATAAAATGACGAATAAGATTAAGTAACCTTTATTAAGAATTGACTATTTATGTGACCTAATTCAAGGAGTGTGCTATTGCTCAGAGATCGACTTAAGATCCAGCCTGAGGACATATCAAAGATTATGATTAGAATGAGTTATGAGCATTGCAAGTTCTGGTGATATTATGTGAAGTAAAAAGTGTATCAGTTTTCTATAAGGATTTAAGGAACATGGTGTGATAAGTGGCATTTTATACCACTTAGAAATAGCTGGGAATTGTGGGGCTTCTATATAAGTAGTTTTCAGAGACGTTTCACGTGTGTTGAATCGTGGTATCAATCGAGGAGCAAGGAGATAAGGAAGAAGACCGTTTTAGCACATCGTAACAAAGAAGAGAAAGCATAGTTTTCTTGTGATTCTTTTATTCGTTGTATCAGTGGATGCTAGTTTTCTTTGCTTTGACCCTATTTACTCTTGTGACATACTCTGGTTTAATATAAGTAGTTTTATTAGTTATTCTCGTGTGTTTTATTATCATGTTTTCATATGAACCCATGGTGATGATGAGTTCAATCATGGGCTAATCGTGATCATGGGGTCGTAACAGATTTACTATGGAATTCTTTAGTTAGTTTTTTAATACCTTAATGTGTGATGATTTTATGATATCTAGTATTGGTTGTGCTTATTCGTCTTATGTGCGTCGCGAACATATAAGATAGGTTATTAATCTCTTGTGAAGCGACAGTGGAGCTTGAGATTTAGAACTTGCCATGCTAGCATAGGTTTATGTTTGTGTATGCATGATTAGTAGGTAACTCTAACCGTTTTACTTGCCCTGTATAATCATAAGGAATAACTTGTTCTTAAATCGTTATGTTGTCAAATTCTGTAGACATATAGGGTCTCAACATAATTGATTACTATTCAACTTCTATCTTAATTATGGATGTTTGGTAGAATGGTATTAGTACAATGAGAGTTGACTTTTATCAGTTTCGTGTTGTTCAATTAATATCATCACCGTTACATGCTAAGGGTAATAACAATAACTATTGGAGGAAGTAGTAATGAAGTTATGATCTCATGTGTGTTTAATATTGTTAATTCAAGTGTCAATTAAGTGTTTAATTCTCGTAGTTAATTATAGTTAATAATTAGTTAATCAAATCTACGTGTTATTGTCTTAACATTGAGAAGTAATCATACATTGGTGAGTAAGTGTAATTGAACATAATTAGTCTGAGTCTCTGTGAGAATGAACTAGAAAGTATTCTATATTACTTGCGAATGCTTATACTTGTGTGTATTATTAGCACGTGTTTTCCGCCCTAACAAGTTTTTGGCGCCGCTGCCGGGGACTTGGCGTATTAGTTTAGTTTATGTACTTACCATCAGTGGTCATTAGGACTCATTGATTAAGATGTGTTACTTATTATTTCCGGTTGTGTTTCAGGTACTTTAGCGAGCGTTTATGCAAACACGTTCTCGTACTCACAAGATGACTTTAGATACGGCTGAGGAGACAGACTCGGTTCTTGATATTTCGGAGATGATAGATTTTGAAGATTCGGATAAAGAGAGTGAGCAGAAAGAACCAGTAATCATGGGTGATCGTATAATTCCGGCAGATCCAGCTCTTATGGACTTTTCTCGGCCTAAAATTGACGACATTCAGTCAAGCATCCTTCATCTGGCTATTCAGGCTAACACTTTTGAAATCAAGCCGGGCACTATTCAGATGGTGCAGAATTCTATTTCTTTCGGAGGTGCTGCAACTGAAGACCCCAACATGCACATCAGGAATTTTGTCGAGATCTGTAGTACTTTCAAATATAATGGTGTGACAGATGAGGCTATCAAGCTGAGGCTTTTCCTATTCTCTCTGAGGGATAAAGCTAAGGACTGGCAACATTATGAAGCAGCTGGGTCCATCACTACTTGGCAAGATCTTGCGCAAAAGTTTCTGGTAAAGTTCTATCCAATGGCAAAGACTGCAGCTATGAGGAGTGCTCTCACTCAGTTTGCGCAGCAACCAACAGAATCTATGTGCGAAGCTTGGGAGCGCTACAAGGAGATGTTGAGAAAGTGTCCACATCATGGTCTGCCTGACTGGATGGTGATCACTGGTTTCTATAATGGTCTGGGGACCCAATCTCGGCCCATGCTCGATGCAGCAGCTAGAGGCGCATTGTGGGCCAAAAGCTATACTGAGGCTTATAATCTTATTGAAACTATGGCTGCAAATGAGCATCAAAACCCAACTCAAAGGATGATGCCTGGGAAGGTAGCAGGTATTCTGGAAGTTGATGCAGCTACAGCTATTGCAGCGTAGCTCCAAGCGCTGTCTATGAAGGTCAATTCTTTAGCCACCTATGAAGTCAATCAGATAGCTATGGTCTATGAGCTTTGTGCAGGTTCTCATGCTACAAATCAGTGTTCTCTTGTTAATGAATCTGTTCAGTATGTGAACAATTATCAGCGACCGCAGAAGCCTGTGCCAGCTACTTATCATCCTAACAACAGAAATCATCCCAATTTCAGCTGGAGGAATACTCAGAATGCTATTCAGCAACCATATCAGCAAGGCGTAAGTAAACAATTTAATCCACCTGGATTCTAGCAACCACAACATTATGCTCAAAGGCAATCATATCCTCAACCAGGAGGTGCTGCTCCACCTTCTAGTGCTGATTTCGAGGAACTCAAGCTGTTGTGCAAAAGTCGGGCTATTTCTATTAAGACCTTGGAAAATCAAATCGGTCAAATAGCCAATGCAGTGCTCAATCGTCAACCTGACACACTTCCCAGTGATACTGACGTTCCAGGCAGGAAGGAAGCTAAAGAGAAAGTCAAGGCTATTACCTTAAGGTCTGGAAAATTTGATGATGCTAAAAAAGCGAAAGACGGAGAAGCTGAAGTTGTTGATGAAGAAGAGAAGCAAAAGGAGAAAGCGGCGGAACCAAGGAAGACTACTATTGAACACACTCTGCCTGAGGGTAATACAGGGGAGAAACAACTCTATCCTCCACCACCTTTCCCTAAGAGATTGCAACAACAAAAACTGGATAAGCAGTTCGGTAAGTTTCTGGAGGTGTTCAAGAAACTTCACATCAACATACCTTTCGCTGAGGCTCTGGAGCAAATGCCTAGTTATGCGAAATTCATGAAGAGTATTCTTTCAAGGAAGGTGAAACTAGATGACCTTGAGACTGTTACTCTAACAGAAGAGTGGAATGTTGTGCTGCAACAAAAATTACCTCCAAAGCTTAAAGATCCAGGTAGCTTCACCATTCCTTGCACCATTGGCAAGTTGTCATTTGACAAGTGCCTGTACGATTTGGGAGCAAGCATCAATCTGATGCCGTTGTCTATCTTCAAAAAGTTGAATTTTCCTGATCCAAAGCCTACCTACATGTCTCTACAATTGGCTGATCGTTCTATTACATATCCACGAGGAATAGTGGAGGACGTGTTAGTAAAGGTGGATAAGCTCTTCTTTCCTGCAGACTTTGTCATTTTAGATTTCGAGGAAGATAAGAAGATCCCCATAATCTTGGGAAGACCTTTCTTGGCTACAGGCCGTACCTTGATAGATGTGCAGAAAGGTGAACTTACTATGAGGGTGCAAGATCAGGATGTGACATTTAATGTATTCAAAGCGATGAAATTCCCTACAGAAGATGAGGAGTGCTTAAAGGTGGATTTGATTGATTATGCGGTAACTTCAGAACTTGATCATATGCTAATGTCTGACACATTAGAGAAAGCGTTAGTGGGGGAGTTTGACAGGGATGATGAGGATGGCAATGAGCAACTACAATATCTAAATGTTTCTCCTTGGAGGCGAAAGCTAAATATGCCATTTGAATCTCTTGGTACTTCTGACCTCAAAAATGCTGAAGGAAAGCTCGAACCATCTATTGAGGAATCACCTACTTTGGAGCTTAAACCATTACCTGAACACTTGAGGTATGCATTTTTAGGTGATGCATCTACTTTACCTGTTATTATTGCATCTGACCTTTCAGGTAGTGAGGAGGACAATCTCTTGAGGATCTTAAGAGAATTCAAATCGGCTATCGGATGGACTATAGCAGATATCAAAGAGATCATCCCTTCGTACTGTATGCATAAAATTCTACTATAGGAAGGTAGTAAGCCGACTATTGAGCAACAGCGATGACTTAATCCTATCATGAAAGAAGTGGTGAAGAAAGAAATTCTGAAGTGGCTGGATGCAGGAATCATATATCCTATTTCTGACAGTTCTTGGGTGAGCCCCGTGCAATGTATACTTAAGAAAGGAGGTATTACTGTGGTAGCAAATGAGAAGAATGAGCCCATCCCCACTTGAACAGTCATAGGATGGAGGGTATGCATGGATTACAGGAAGTTGAACAAGGCCACGAGAAAGGATCACTTCCCTCTTCCATTTATTGATCAGATGCTTGAAAGGTTGGCCGGTCATGAGTATTATTATCTTCTGGATGGCTATTCGGGGTATAATCAGATTTACATTGCACCAGAGGAGCAAAAAAAGACTACCTTCACTTGTCCATTTGGCACGTTTGCTTTTTTGCAGAGTTTCGTTTGGCTTATGTAGCGCACCTGCCACTTTTCAGAGATGTATGATGGCTATATTCTCTGATATGATTGGAAATAATGTCGAAGTGTTCATGGAGGAATTCTCCATCTTTGGACATTCGTATGATGAATGTTTGAATAATCTTCGTGCGGTGCTCAAAAGGTGTGTAGAAACTAATTTGGTGCTAAATTGGGAAAAATGTCACTTTATGGTGCGTGAAGGCATTATTCTTGGGCATAAAGTCTCTAGCAAGGGTCTTGAGGTGGACAAAGCCAAGGTGGGAGTCATTGAAAATCTTCCACTACCTATTTCTGTGAAAGAAATCCGTAGTTCTTGGTCATGTGGGTTTTTATCAGCATTTCATCAAGGACTTCTCAAAGATATCTAAGCTGTTGTGTAACTTGCTCGAGAAAGATGTGCCTTTCAAATTTGATGATGAATGCTTGGCGGCATGCGAGACTCTCAAGAAGAGTTTGATAACTGCACTAGTTATTACGGCACCTGATTGGACAGAGCCTTTTGAGATGATGTGTGATGCGAGTGATTATGCGGTGGGAGCAGTTCTTGGGCAGCGCAAGAATAATCTTTTTCAGGTGGTCTACTATTCTAGTAAGAATCTAAATGGAGCTCAAATGAACTACACCACTACTTAGAAGGAGCTCTTGGCTATAATCTTTGGTTTCGAAAAATTTCGATCTTATCTGCTTGTGATAAAGGTGACAGTATTCACTGATCATGCGGTCATTCGCTATTTGGTTTCCAAGAAGGATTCGAAGCCTAGACTTATTCGTTGGGTGCTCTTGCTATAGGAATTTGAGTTAGAGATCAAGGATCGAAAAGGTACTGAGAATCAAGTAGCTGACCATCTCTCTAGATTGGAGAATCCCGATTTTACTTTACATGATAAGAAATTGATCAACGAATCTTTTCCGGATGAGTAGTTGTTCGCAGTTCAGGAGGAAGAGCCATGGTTCACAGTAATTATGAACTATCTTGTCAGCAATATAATGCCTCCTAATATGAATACAGCTCAAAAGAAGAAGTTTCTGCATGAGGTGAAGTGGTACATGTGGGATGAACCGTATTTGTTTAGACAAGGAGCTGACCAGATCATCAGGAGATGTATCCCATTCTGTGAGATGGAGGGGATATTACGAGACTGCCATTCCACAGTTTATGGTGGACATTATGGTGATGAGAAGACAGCAGCTCATATTCTGCAAGCAGGTTTTTTCTGGCCTACTTTATTTAAGGATGCACATCAGTTCATTTTAAGGTGTGATCGTTGCCAAAGAGTGGGGAATCTTACGAGGAAGAATGAGATGCTGTTAAATGTGATGCTTGAAGTCGAGGTCTTTGATGTTTGGGGAATCGATTTCATGGGACCATTTGTCTCATCCTGTAATAATCAGTACATCTTGCTGGCAGTCCATTATGTCTCAAAATGGGTAGAAGTCAAGGCTCTCCTGACGATTGATGCAAAGGTAGTGTTAAATTTTCTTCATAAGCAGATCTTCACAAGGTTTGGAATGCCACGAGTAATCATAAGTGATGAGGGGTCGCATTTCTGCAATGGCAAGTTCACTTCTATGATGTAGCGCTACAATGTTAATCATCGTGTTGCTACTGCCTATCATCCGCAAACGAATGGTCAAGCAGAAGTGTCTAATAGAGAGATCAAGCGCATTCTAGAGAAAGTTGTTTGTCCGTCAAGGAAGGATTGGTCTTTAAAGCTCGATGAAGCTGTTTGGGCTTATAGAACAGCATACAAGACTCCACTTGGGATGTCCCCATTTCAACTTGTTTATGGTAAGGGATATCATTTACCTGCGGAGCTTGAGCATAAGGCTTATTGGGCGTTGAAAAAGTTGAACCTTGATCTAGATGCAGCTGGAAAGAAACGAATGCTTCAGTTAAATAAACTTGATGAATTTCGACTACAAGCGTACGAGAACAACAAAATGTACAAGGAGAAAGTGAAATGGTGGCACGAAAGGAAGTTATATCCTAAGTCATTTGTGTTGGGGCAGCATGTTCTTTTATTCAACTCTCGTCTCCGACTTTTTCCTGGAAAGTTGAAATCAAGGTGGTCTGGACCTTTTATTGTCAAAATTGTGTTTCCACATGGAGCGGTGGAGACTTTTGAGAATGATCTGGGCCAAGCATTCAAGGTAAATGGTCAGCGTTTGAAGCATTACTATGGGGACACGGCAAACCGGGAAGTGGTTAGTGCCGTTTTACTGTCAACTTGAGCAAGGTACGCTACGTCAAGCTAATGACGTAAAAGAAGCGCTTTTGGGGAGGCAACCCAAGATTTGTTGTTATAGGAACCTTTAGAAATGAGTAACCTATCCAAAAACACAAAAAAATCAAAAAAAGGGCAAGAAAAAAAAATTCCAGTCACCCTCTAGGCGCCCGCTCAGCTCTGCTGGGCGCGCAGCTTTGCTGAGCGGCCGCTCAGCCCCCGAATTTCTGAAATTTTTTTGACCCTTATAAAATCTAAAAAAATCAGAAAAATCAAAAAATCAAAACACAAACCCATAACCCACGAATTCTTTTCCCATTAACCCACGTTTTTCCCTCAAACCCCACTCCTAATCAAATTTTAACCCTAATTCCTACCCTATATATACATACAACTATTCCATATACTCTCCCATATACTTTCAACCTTAAAACTCTCTCCCATATTCAAAAACACAAATCTTAAACACGTTTTCTCAGTTTCAATGGCACCCAAGAGAGCCTGAACTATTGATAGCAGCAGCACTGTGCCTACCGCTATTTCTTCAAGGGGTACTGCTGCAAGACCTCGTTTGTTTGATAGGGCTGCTGAGGAGGAGTATACTAGGCTTCTGGGTAAGCCGATTTTGAGGGAGAGGGGATTCTTACCATCGGGGAGGGATGGTGAGTTGTTATCGATGGTTGCTGAAAAGGGGTGGATTTTTTTTTGTGAGTCACCAGAGGCGGTTCCGATGAGCGTGGTTCGCGAGTTTCATGCGAACACAAAGGCTGAGAAGAATGGGTTTACTGTAGTGCATGGGCTTACGGTGGATTATCATCCTGAGGCAATTTCCCGTGTGATTGGGCAGCGACAGAGGAAGCCCACGGAGGAGAATTGGAATGAGAAGCCCTCCGGGGAGTTTGATTTGGATTTGATTTGAGCTATTCTCTGTCAGCCGGGCACAGTTTGGAAGTTCAATACTGGAACTAACGAGTACCGTTCTTTTCCGGCAATTGCGATGAATAGGTATGCCCGTGCATGGAATGCCTTTATTTGTGCTAATATTCTGCCTACTTCACATGCACATGAGGTTACAGTTGAGCGTGCAAGGTTATTATGGGGTATTTAGAATGAGGAATATTATGTGGATCTTGGTGAGTTCATCTACCAAGGATTTCTGAAGTTTTTGAGGGGAGTGAAGCACATAAACATCCCTTATGCATCTACTGTCACAAAGCTATGCCGAGCAGTGGGAGTTTATTAGCCTTCTCAGGAGCAGTTGTAGATGTCGGCTGCTCCTATTGATTCAGGGACTCTAAATGCGATGCAGGAACGGACGGGCGGAGAGCCCGAGGAGCATGGGTTGGTTATCATCTTCCAAGAGGACGTTCAGCAGCTAGTGCTACTATGGCTAGGCCAGGTCCTGATGAGGCAGGCTCTTCTAGAGCTCAGGAGGGTGCTGAGATGGCTGATGGCCAGTATAGGAGGCTATCGAGGAGGATGGATGCTATGTATGAGACACAGTGCAGGTTTGCTCAGGAGCTCACCTTGCACTTGGGACTGCTTTCAGAGGCCTTGGAGCTGACATCCAGTGTCCCGTTTTTGGTGAGGACTCTGCTTATCCGCCTCCTGATACTCCACCTTCTGAGGGTTATGATGATCATTTCTCCGAGTAGGTATACCCTGTGTTCCTTTCTACTACCTTCACGGGGGACAGTGAAGATTTTAAGTTTGGGGGTGGTAGTTAAGGAATATTTTTGTGTGTGTGTCATGTAGTTGCATATTCATGATAGTTTAGTTCATATAATTGCATATTTTTGCCATATAGTTTTTTTTATTATTTTATTTTATAACTTTAATTATCATGTCATTTATCTCATGCATTTATCATGATCCATTTTCCGTTGCTTTACCAATTGATTTGTGATATTGATGCGAGTGTAGTGATAGCGTTAGAGTGATGTTGAGTCTTTTAGGTTGACATGCATGCTAGAAACACTTGTAATTTCACTAAATCTTAGAGTATGCTTAAGGACTAGATTGTTGTCATGGTTTGATGGTTTTTGAGGTTAATATATTGATTATGCTTAGAATTTATAATAGGTTCTTAATGATAAAAGGCATGAAAAGAAAAAAAAATTGAAGTAAAAATTGGAATTCATTGCTAATTGTGGCTAGGCATCAAATGGCTAGTAGCCAGCTCATATTTTTATGCGAGTAGTCTAGGGTTGAGCAAGATGGAGCGAAACGCACTTGTTCAGAAATTTGAAAAAAAAAGAAAAGAAATAATAGAAAAAAAGAAAAAAAAGAGAAAAAAAAGAGTTAATGCATAATTGATCATGAGTGGGCTCTTTGGTATTCGAGTTATTAAGTTCTTAGGGGACTTTGTGCCTAGTGACCTAAGGCTTTTATAGTTTGGGATCCGCTAACCTAACACTCGCTAAATGGATGCCATTGCATAAGTCTTTTGTGGACCTCACTCATTGCACGGTCAAATAAGCATTTGTTTATGTGTTAAATAAAAAGCATGATTCCGTAATAAGCTCCAGTAATCTTGAAGTGTTGTAAGTCATTTTGTGCCTAAAATTTATTCTTCGTATAATCATGTGATTGCCTTGAGGATAGTCGAGTTATGAAAATTGATCTAGTTTCGAAGCATATCTGTTAAGCATCCGCACACACCACGTTTCTGGTTGTATGTTAGTTTGATGATTTGATTGATCTTTATTCGCCTAATTGTATTTGTTGAGATGTCGTGAATTGGTTGGTTTGGTCATAGTGAGGGGGATCGCTACATTTCATGTAGATTGCATTCATGCATGTTTTTTATTTTATTTTTGAGTTTGTGACGCTTGAGGACAAACATCGATTTAAGTTTGGGGTGTGATAAGTGGCATTTTATACCACTTAGAACGTCTTATAATGGCTTGAAGTGATGTCTTGAAATCAAGTATTTTGCGTATTTGATGCATTTTTCTAGTGTTTGTGCATTTCAGGGTATTACTTGCATTTGTGGAGAGATTTCATCAGGAATAGGCTTAATTATGTGCTTGGCATTGCAAGTGGGAAGTTAGGAGCAGAGCGCAACAGAAAACGGGAGCAAAATAAATGTTTTTCCAGAAAGGTGTTGGGCTCCCGCTCAGCGCCCCTGAGCGGCCGTCCAGCAATCTTGAGCGGGCGCCCAGCTTCCTGAGCGGCCGCCCAGCCAGGCTGAGCGGGTGCCCAGCACCTTTCTGGAAAAATGTTTATTTTGCTCCCTTTTTCTGTTGTGCTCTACTCCTAACTTCCCACTTGCAATGCCAAGCACATAATTAAGCCTATTTCTGATGAAATCTCTCCACAAATGATTCCTCCCGCGGGACATATGATTTATGGGTCCAGTAATGATTCCTTTAACTGTTTTACAATAAATCGCTTTACTTGTTATTCATATAGTGGTACTACTGAGCAATTGATTGCTCACCCTTGCAGAATGTTTTATATATGTATTGCAGATGCCTAGGGGATTCTTCGTGGTAGTCAGGGCAGGGTTCCAGTTTCTTCCGTGTCAGGCTCCTCTGAGGTAGTTGTGTTAGACCAAAGATGGTCTGTTGAGTTGTTGTATTAAGATAGTAATGTTCCGATTGTTGTTGTAGGTTGGTTTTGTATTAATTGTAACCTAAGTCATATTTAACCTGGAAAAGGTCTTGGTAAAGGGGTCGTAGTTATATTATTAATGATTTGAGTTTTATTATGATTGTTATTATTGTAATTAGTGACGTCAACTCCTGACCCCGGAGTTGAGGCCGTCACAGGTTAATCTAACAATAACAATTCATATAACACTTTCTTAACGATTTGTACTCTTTTTCCGAAATGATTTCAATAATATATCCAGCCTTTGATACTGGCCTTGATTCTTGGGTAAATATAGCATTTACTTACATGTTCCACCATCTCGTTTCTCATACGAAGTCAATCAATATTTTATTTTAACTCTTAGTATTTAATCATATTCTCAGAATAAATTCCCTATCTCAAGTTATAGACGTTTTATTATGTTCTTTACTTTAGCCCTGGCACATATGATGTCCATAACTTATTTACATCATGGGAAACTAATAAAGTTTCTTTGTCATCCTTTTGATTCCACTTCCTTTTCTAGTTAAGTTCTCCATTCACTGTCTCATTATTTCTTCTTAACATAAGCAAATCCTTCCTCTCAACAGTACTGCTCGGTTCTTCATCAAATAAACCATTCATATGGCTAACCTGGAATGAAAGCTTTCAATTTCTAACTATTTTAACTCTTTTATTATTCTTGTTAAGGACATTAACAAAGTCCAACTTTTCTTTTTGCTGAAACTATCAGCTTCCTCATTAGCCTTGCTTTAATAACTGCTGCTCACGCAACTATAATTTCTAATCAATTCCAACTATCTTTTGTCTCATGTTTAATCTTCTCAAAATGAAGATATGTTTCAATTTGTTGGGGTCTTTGTAAGTTATATACCTTTTTCCCTAAATAAATAATGCCTTATCATCTTTAGTTCGCATACTATCATTGCCAACTTCCACCATACATCAAATACTTGTATTCACGAATTTTTTGGTATTTCGGAGCATCTACCGTTACTTTATTGCCCTGTATAGGTATACGGCCAAAATTTTCATATAAAATATCATTGCATATTATAAAATTCTCTTGATCATCTAACAACATCCATATTGGTGGAGTTATCGGTCTTTTCTTTCTTCTTCTTTCCTTTTGTTTCCCCTTCCTTCCCCCAGCTCTTGAATTGAACCTCTAGTTCTTGGATACGTCTTCTCACGTGTGTATACGAATAAACATTCTATTTCTATTATCCTTTACAAAAGGGCATATCCGATTAGACAAAGTCTCAGTAAACTTATGGTAAGATCACCCTATATCATTATGCTTCAGAATCTTACTGATGTTCTCTCTCTCTCTCTCTCTTTATTTCCTTCTTCCTTCTCTTCGCTCTATATCGAGCCTTTAGTTCTTGAAAACATTCTTCTCACTTGCATGTACAAATAACTCTTCATTTCTCTCATCTATCGCAAAAGGTCATATTTATCTAGATAAATTATCGCAAAAACTTTTAGTAACATCGCGCTATTTCCACTAAACTTCTGAATTCTACTGGTGTCCTTACTTCCATAAAATTCCTAATTACTTTGATTTCGGATCTGAAAATCACATCAGAATTTGACTTAATCTAATTGGAATCGATTTCCATCCAACTGACCATTAGTTGATAAAATTAATCAATTAACTCTTTTTAATTGATCAATTTAACGAAGTGATGACTAGTTAAATGAAATCAAAGACCAATTATATGAAGTCCGCTAGGTTGTAGAAACCTTTTTACAAAAAACCGAAATCACAACCATTTGGAGTATCAACATGAATATCAATAACACATGGAATTATACTTTCTTCCTTTAAAAGTAAGGTATTTTCCTAAATTTGGGCTGCATCTCCTTTGTATTATTGACTTCCAGTCGGACTCAAGCCGATACCACCAAACAACCAACAACCATGTCAATCCACCACTGTCAACCAAACTCATCATTTCACCATACTTCAGAACATCTCAAGCTGATACCCACATATACTACTAACTGACATAACATACATCTTTTAATCACACTAAGGTCATAAACAAATAATTAATTAATATAACCATACCTTTCCTCAATTCTTCCAGAATTTCAAAGAATATCACCAATGAATATAAAATTATTCTACTATTTCTCAAAAACTTTATTCCAGGATTTTTCTAGTTTATCTTTCAATCCAAGCTCTCTAATTAATAATTCATATTACTTACATATGTTCATAAATCCATTTGAAAGATATCTTTTAATCTTATTTTTTATTGTTGACAATTGTATATAAACACTTTTAAAAAATTATGCTGCACTTTTCAACTGTTGGAGCAACTCCTTTTCTTAACAATATGCATTTATTCTCATTAGTAAACCTGTTTAACTTTTAATAACCAACACATGGTCTCAATCAACATTATCATAATCTTCTGAAAATTCAATTGGTTTTAAAACATTACTTCTTAAAAGATTTCGCAGTTGGATCACCATTTCTTCATCTCCACTTATGTATTTCTATATGGAACCTTTGTTGTTGGCTCAATTATGAGCGTCAAATTCACCATTTATTGTCTTGCAATTATATCTATACTCAGCATGTAACTCCAGCTATTATACGGAATTATTTCACTTCTTTTAAAACCTTCAAATAATAGACCTTACATAAGAAAAGAGTTTGTGTATATGATTCTAATTGGAAAGCTTTCTAAAGAATAACAGTGCAAAAAAACAAATGGGAGGATCCATAAGTCAATAAATTATAGTTAAAAAGGGAAGAATGAGTAATGATTTCGATATGAATGAGACAATCATATTTGTACTCAAGAGGGTCATTCTTTCATAATATATGGCATAAAACACATGATTAGGTGGCGTCCACCAGACTCTTTGTCATTTCGACAAAGCGTCACATCATAACACTGTTTGTCTTAATCAGAAAGCAATATTTTGAGAAAAGAAATGATTTGAAAGGATTACAGTAAATTTTCTTTCCTTCTTGCCTCATATAATTTATTAATGAAAGAAGCTCATGCGTATTCAAGAATCAAGAAGAATATACGTAGTCGTATTAGAGAAAAGAATGACACCGTTGGTCACCATCCACGTTTCACTTATGTATACCTTCAGGGCTCATTCGAGTAACCAATTCCAAATCCAAGTCATATAATAACTTCAGAATGTCCTCGGGAAATGCCTTCATAAAATTTTCCTACTATGCCAATTTCCTACAATTAAGTCTCCAATTTCAAGCATCGTGCCTCCACGTTCAATACTTTGACAATTCGAACATAATCACATTTTCTTACGGGATTTATAATCATAACTTCCTGTTCCGTCCATGACACGTAAGTCTATCATTAGACCCGCAACATATCGGTTCCTTTGAACTTTAATAATTTCATGAATTGGATATATAAAGGCACGTTGACTTTATCATCGATACTATTAAACAAGGTTTTCAATCTTACATTAGGAAGATTTTTAAACTTCTTCGTAATAACGGGTTCACTTGACCCTCTGAATTTGACAATACTGGGTCGAGATCAAGTATTTTTCAGGGTAATCTAATGCTTATAACAACAAGAACTCAAGTAGTAATTTGACAACCAAATTTTATAAACTCATTAGGTTTAAAGAACTTTTAGAAATTTTGTTAAGAAAATCTTTTTTAAAAATTTGTTTAAAATTTTGAAAATCGCACACATGGTCATCATTACTATATAAGTTATTTGTTATTCTCATAATCCACTAATAAGGTACTTAATTAAAGAAACGACCACATAAGAGTCCATCCATTTCAGTATGTCTTCTACCCCTCCTTGGGTCCATTTTGCATTTATTAGTCGATGAAAACTTCATTTACCGTTGCATACTATCTTATTCATAACTATAACTCCAATGTTGACATCTGGTACTATCTTTGATATTCTCATCGTCGTCCTTGATGTCATAATTATAACCAGTTAACGCAATTCGACATTATATCCATAGATAAGGTCGTATCTGCCTGTTAATCTTTAGTATACTTAATAAGGAAGATTTTTCATTCCTTACACGGTGGTTGAAGAATGAGTGACAATAATAAGAACATCTCGCAAAAGTATATAGGGTCAACCATTAAGAGTGTCTCAAAAATCGGTAGCTCTAACTCCATGCTTGACTCTCTTGGTTAAAGGCTAATAGCTATATTTCACTACACGATCCTAAACCAAATCATACTAAAATTCATTTATCTCTTCTCTACCAATTCTTGAAAAAATCAATCCCACATTCATTTTAAACCACATAGAAATGAAGGTAGTTTACCCGATATCTGTCGAGCCATCGACTCCTCGTACTTATAGGATTTGGGTACTCAATATATCTATATCGTCAATATATTCGCATCACACCTATCTTAACAACATCGTATCTTAATAATAAATATCGTATTCGATAATCTTAACTCAAACTCAACATGAGTTTACTTTAGGTCTTACCTATCTTATTTGACCTGCCAATCCTATCTTAATTTGCACCTATTTTTATTTCAGGGACCAATAACCTGTGGCTCTGATGCCAACTTGTAACATCCCTAAATCCATGGTCAGGATTGGGTGTCGCGAAATAACTTTAAATAATATAAACATGTATATTAAAATAAATATACATTTAACCCTTAATTCCGGATCGTTTACAGGTTATGGTATGAAACAAGAATCTAACCTTCTAAAATTCATAACAACTAAATAAAATTTTATTACCTTATTACTAACTTCCTCGTCTTATTCACTCTGACATCTCCTACTTCCCAGATGGGATCTCTCCAATTTTTCTGTCTATTAAGAGGTATTCACTTTTATCCTCGTTTAATACAGAAAGAAATAAGAATTCACAAAGCACGAGGGAGCCAAAAATGCCCAACAAGTATCAGAATTGGTTTCCAGGTATTATGATCAAAAAGAACTCCCAAAAACAATCTTTAAGTGATTTTATAAACATCTTTATTTATTAAAATAGTTGAGCGAATAAAACATCGTCCTTATTAGCCTTTACTCATAGCTTAAGAAAATCAACGAACAGTTCCCTGATTCATTTCTTGAATTCATTATTTGTCCGGTTTTGTAATCATAAAACTTTCCAAGAAGGAATGTCGTTAATGGAGATCAATAAAAAATTAGACTGGATACTAGAATCAACACAGTACTATAACATGTTGATCAGTCGGGTATAGTATGGACCTATGCCCATATGCAAAGGCCCACATCATATCAGGTGCTCGGTCCCATTTTGGCCTCATATCAAAGGGTCCAGCCATCTATGGCCCTTATATTAAAGGGTCCAGCCATCTCAGGCCCTTATTGTAACCATCCATTCTCTAGAGTATTTTGATGTTAAATCATTTTGATTTCAAAACATCATGATTCAGGGTTGGGAAATAACCCAGAACAATAGGTATTTTCTTAAGAGATCACCAATAATAATAAGGAAAAAGAACAAAAAGGTACATGCATAATTAAGAGTAATTGTAACAAAATGTAGAACATTTAACTATTCTGAATTTAGAATAGGGAAGAAATACCTGCCTCAATTGATAACCTCTGATCTTTAACTATCTACCATGTAACTTAGTTCTTGTATATCTGTATTTCCATCGACAGGCTATTTGACCTTTCTTGCCAATCACCATTCTATGTTTATCTTATCTTTGTATCTACTCATTTCATGTTTTTCATATAAACAAGCTTTAATTTTAAATCTCACTGTCTGGCCTCGAATGCCTCAAACTATGTGTATATATCATAAAATATACTATTTCAATTAACTGATAATATATAATTGTATAGTCTATATATTTTTCCTTATCGTCTATGCACCGATAATAACAGATAAGGATCACATTTTAATCATATAACGTTTAAAAGACACTCATAATTCAGATAACACGTAAACACATAAGGCACATATCAGATTATTCATGTAACATATGATTCTGTTCGTCCAAGCATTTAACTCGATATGTTAAAACTTGAAATCGAGTCGAAATACGACTTTTCGATAGTTACGCGACTGAGGAACGTTTACAAAATCAAACGACATTTTGAAATGAAAGATTTTATGTCTCGAAATTAATTTTACTAGAATCAAAATATTTTTTAGATTCTAGATGCGTTCGTTTCGTATGAAACGGACGAACGATGTATTAATTATGAATATAATAAGGATAATTCAATTAATAATAATATTAATTGAATTTTAAATACCTTTGTATAGTTTTTAAAAGCTCAAAAAGAATTTTAAATCATTATTTGGCTCAATTATAAATAATTACATTTTATTTAACTATTTATAGATAAAATTAATTAATTAAATAAATTAACTAATTAATTAAATCCCCTAATTAATTAAATCGATAAATAATTAATTAAAATAAATTATAAATAATTAATCAAATTTATAACTTTGAAAATAATAAAGAAAATAATTTTCTAGAATTAAAATAATTTAGTTAATTATTTAAAATAATTAACTAAATTAATTTTGAAATTAAAATCAATTTTTAGAAATTAAAATCAATTTTTAGAAATTAAAAATGATTTTTGGATTATTTTTTAAAATTAATTTTAGGAAACAAATGTGCAGTTAGGTTTTGGGGGAAACACAGATCCAAGCCGGGTCACCAAACCGGGTTGATAGAACCAAACGGGTTGTCGAGAACACCGTTGGTTTCTTCGACTCCGGTGAGATTCCGACGAGACTCCGGACGTCCCATCGGGGCCAAAATGAGTCATTTGAACTCGTTTTTTTTGTCTAATCAACAAAAACATGCCCCAGCCATCCGATTAAGCTTACCACAATTTATTCATGCGATAACTCGCGAGTTCCAGCCATGTCGCCATGGACTCTGGCGATATTCAAGCTTTTTCCGGAGAAATTTTGATTTGCATAAAGACGGAACCAAATTCAACGTGCTATAGGGGAAATTAAATCCCCGAACACATAGAATCAAACCCCCAAATCCATAACATCTAACAAACATCTTATTAATCAGATTATCAAAAGTAAAATAGGTAATAACCAAGAACTCGATTTCACTACTCTAGGGGTTATAATCATCAATTCTATATACCATTCGATTTCAAATTCGATAATAAAGCTTATTTAAGCATCAAAACCATCAAACGATTCATGAATCAAAAATCCCCAAATCGGGTCAAGAACCCTAAATTCAAATTTTAAAAACTATTAATCTCAGGTACCTTTTGTTGATAAAATCAGATTGTACTCCGCAAGAGCTTCAGATTGACTACAAACATGTCATGATTTGCATTCCAAATCACTGCAAAATCATGGTTTGATTCCAAGAACAAGTCTTGAAACCCTAACCCTAATTTTGAGAGAATTTCTGATATTTTTAATATATTTTCTTATTTTAATATAATAAAATAATAATCGAATAATAGATAAATGGTATTTATAGTTATAAAAATAATACTCCCAAAATTATCTAGGGCCTAATTATTTCATTTAATAAAAAAAATTAGCCCAAAATTAATATTTAAGGGGGAATAATTTTTAATCCAATAATTACAAAATTTATATCAAAATTTCCCAAAAATTACAAATAATCCGGAAATGCAAAAATATTAAATATTTTATAGTCCCACGATTTTATAAAAATAAATATACGATTTTTGTGGGCTTTGACATTCCGATAAGGACCCGGAAAAATCATTTTTCACGAAACAAAATATTTTCTATATTAACTAGATGTTCGGAAAATCAACATGGTATACGCCATATTATAAAAAATAAGGCCAATTGCCATATACAAAATATCAGCTATTAAAACGAAACCTGGATAATATAACTTTTAATATAATTTCATTTAACACGTAATAAAATACCCGAAAATATCCCGAACCACACAAAACACATATAGAACAAAATAGTCGTAAATTCCCTGTTGTTACAAGCAAGCCAAACAATTCTCTCTCTCTCTCTCTCCCTCTCTCTTAAAAAACACAATGCTGATTTTCAGAACACCAAGGAAATAAAAATTCAAATCTCATGTTCTACTCATTCAAAAATTACCAAATTTTATTAAAAGCTTCCTCATATCATGTACAAGGTGCGTTCAAAATTTCATGGCCATTGGATCAGTATAGCATATTCAAATCCTTGCTCAAAGTTGGTGATGAATACTAACTCCGAAAAATTCTTTTTATTTTCTTGACTTTCAATGAAAGTTTAAGACTCCTAAAGCCAAACCATGGACTCACCAAGAATCATACATCAATAGGAGAACCTCCTAAGCTACTAAGAAAGGTATAAATCTTTACCAAAACTTTGTTTAAGGTTTAAGATTTAAGTTTTAAGAAAAGTATGGATTTTAGTTATAAACCTAGTTTTGATGGTAGTTATGTTGATTTCTTAATTACTAATAAGTTAGATGCTAAGGTTGATGTTGTGGCCTCATGAAATTGATGTTCTTGAGAGGACTAAGTGTTAAAATAATGGTATGATAATTGTTGTTTATGTATTAGTAGTTTAGAGCGAAAATGAAACTCGAATCGCGAACGTAACATCGATGAATCGAGCGAATCATAAACTTAAGTTTCTGCAGAAATACAGAATGTATAAACTGTGATTTCTTGAAAAGTAAGACTTGAAAATGATAGAATTTTTTTTAAAGATCTTTTAGGCACTTGAATTGCTTGATTTCGATTTACGGTTCAAAAGTTAGGCCCATTTTAGTGAAAATGATTTACGCGATAAAAAACTGTTACAAATTATGAACTTTGGAAATATAAATGATCGACTTAGAAGTATTCAAAAATTATGAAATTTTTACAAAAATTAAGAAATGGAATATATGAACTGCCATAAAAAATTCAAATACAAATATTGATGTTTCAATTTTATAAAAAGTCGGAGCCGAGGTCGCGCGGAGTAAGAATACTCAACCAACTGCTAGAAAACTGGTGCTTCAGGATTTTCAACCCTAATACCATAAAACCATTTTCAAATAATCTGTTCTAAATTTTTTCTAGATCGCGCACGCGAAAATGGTGCATCAATTGAGTTAACAGTTTGAGAGAAATCAATATTTTTGTGAAAGCGATATAAATAGTAAATCTCCAAAGCGATATAAATAGTAAATCAATTGAGTAAACACTTTTCAACTATTTAAATTCATTTTATCAAAATAAAACTTTTATGATAAATATTAAAAATACTCAAGAATCTTTTCAATGTGGTTTTGTATTAAAACATTAATATTTTGATTTATTAAAAATGCTAGAGTGCGAGTCGCGTAATAGTAACATTTAGTAAAGTCAACTCTAGAAGACCACTTTGATCGTCCATTTCGACCAAGAATTTATACTTATTTCGAATCGGTCGAATATTGAAAATTATGAATTATTGTACTTATTATAAAAATAAGTCGGTGATGGGATTAGGAATACTGATTAAGACTATGATATTTGTTTATTAGAAAACCCGGAACGAGAGGAAGTCAGAAAACGTATCTTGGACTCCGGGAAAGTTTTCAAACCCTACCTTTTAAAAATTGTTGTGTTGTTTTTATTTCAAATAATTTATATATATACATGATGTTTTATTACGATGTTTTACGAATTGTGATAAATAACATCATACGAAATGTTAATAATTTTGGTATATGGATATTACCGGATGTCAATCGATAACACTAGAGAGTAACGTTGTAAATATGAGGTGTTAATATTTAGACCGAGGATCAGTCAGTATAATTTGATAAAAACCCGAAAGTATTCTGGAGGTGTTTTATTTAAGAATATTAACGTTGTAGTATAGCGTGATGTATAAGTTGTAAGACCGAGAGTCAGTTAGCATTTACCAAGTAAAAACCCGGAATCACTCCGGAGTTGTTTTGGACGATTAAAAGTCCGTAGGTATTTATTACAAGGGACTCAATGTCCTCTTGTGATGTATTAAATACTTTGAATTTATTTAAAATTATTTCCAAAGATCGTATTCCCTCAACTATATTTAATTAATCGAATATTGAATATTATTTCAAATATTAATTTAAATAGGAGAAGTATTCCCCAACAATTATTTATTTCAAACTCAATTATTTTATATTTATTAAAGATTACTTTAATATTTTAAACATAAATTAGATTAGGTATATTATTTCAAATATTCTTTTAAAACATAACTATTCGAGGTTAAATTATTTAATAATTAATATTTAACTATTAAATATTTATTAGATGATTTAAAATGATTTAAAGATCCAAAAATCTATTTTTTTTGAACTCCAGATAATCATTTTAATACTTTCGGATTGTTGAGATATATTACCTCGACGTATTTTAAATATTTTGACTATAGTATCCAAGGAAACTCCCCCTTAAATACTTATCTGTTGACAACGACCAACTCACGTTATCTTAGTACTTCCTCGGAAAATTCTTGGAAGTACCTGTATACATATATGAGATAAGTTGTTTCTATCAACAAGCTTGAGGAACTTCGATATAATTCGAGTTCCATTTTTTTCTTAAAAGGATAAAGAGGGGTAGACTCTAGTACTTCATGTACTGGAGCGACTACTGGTGTGCCACATGTAAACATGTGAAGTATGTGAAAAGCCGGGATTGTGGGCCACACATAGTATGTGAAAATCCTGGATTGTGGGCCACACATAATATACCCGAATGCGGCAAGGGTGATAACCGGGTGTAAGGAAGTCTTCCTTCTACATGTAGAGAACAATAAGTATTTACCATTATACGACTGATCATCGTATTTCGGGGGCTCCGGTGAATGTCCTATTCTTCCAATTGGAATTGAGATGCAATACTGTAACCCAAGCCTAGGTGCTGGGTTAACCATTAAGGTATTTGCAGACTAATAAGTCAATCAAATAATTGTTTTGAAAAGAGGTGTGTATCACCAAGAAAACTACTTGAATAAATACATATCCCTATACGGATTAATAAAATGTATTTAATAGTCTTTTCATACTGTTGATTATATGGATGAGCATTATTGCTCACTCTTGCTTTCTTTTAAATGTCACAACACGACAGATTACCAGTATGCCTGTGTGGGGATTAGTCACTTGAATTCGTGGGGAGAATCCCTTACAGCTTTGTCTCGGGTGGACTAGAGTATTCAGATAGGTATAAGATGTTAGTAGTAAATATTGTAACTTCATGTAGAGGTTACGAATAATTGTTTAAATTCTGTGAAGCACATTTGAGTTATAAAAAAAGAAGATTACATTGTTTACATCATTTCTAAGCCTATAACTTGTGTGTGTGTGTGTGTGTGAGACTGGGGGTCTGTGATATAGAGTTATTGAATTATTGAGTTAATACAGGTTACACATGATTGAAGGATTGTGTGACGACCCAGATTCCTGACCCCGGATTTGGGGACGTAACAGAAATGGTATCAGAGCAATAAGTTATAGTACTGAGAGACAAGAGTATTGGGAGTTTGTCTAGATGCGAGATTGCGTAAGAGCTCATATAGAGTTCATCATTGGACTACCGAATGTAGCCCCAATGTGTAGGTTAGGATAAGTGTATCTTTGAGATATTAAAGTATGAATAATAGAACTATTGGAGATTAATGAATAGTAACACTGATGGACGGGTAAAACTTTTGAGCCCACACTATGTAGTGCATGAGAAAATGAGTTTAGGAGTTGATATTACGATTATACGTACCAAATGAATGTATATAAACGCTATTAGATTTCGAAGAAAACGAACATTAAAAAACAACCGTATTTATGACTCATCAAGGATTACGTGAATCACAATATAATTACGAGATTAAAACCCTACGGATTTATATTCAAGTACGATAATTTAAAATGTAAGGAATAAATACGAAAGGAATTACATCGCGAACCATTTACGAGTAAGTATTAAGAAAACGTTTAAGCAATCGAGCGAACGCGTAAACGATTAAATAAACGTAGCGCACTAACTAACCATGGTAAGAGAGTAACCATGGTTACTTCATCAAATAGTGAGCTAACCATAGGATGATCAAGCAAGCTAGCCAAATAGTGTTCTAAGGAAACTAACACATGTAGTTTAGCTTGTAAGCTAGCAAGCTACTTGGATTTTGTCCCCAAGATTTGCAACAAGGAATAAACCTAGAATGCTATACTAGGATGAATAAAAATCAAGTGGAATATATCACCACCCCATTTACTAGAAGCACCCAAGGAAGCAAGCATAAATACCTCCCCCCCCTTCCACATTGCTTCCATTCAGCAAAATCAAGAAAATGGGAGAAATTCAAATTCAAAACTTAAAATCTAGCCATGGTAAAATCATCCCATTAATTCTCAAGCTTCCTAACAATAAAAATAAGGTAATAAAATTCTTTAATCTCTTTTTATCAAGGTTTGATGGGTGAAATAAAATCAAGAAAGTCACTAGTGAATAGTGTGAATAGTAACCCCTCTTTGGTTTATTGATCTCAATGGTGGTTTTAGGTTTCAAAAACCATACCAAGCACTCCAAAGACTCCACCATCCTCAAGAACACGTCTAAGCTTTCAAGAAAGGTAAAAATATTTGGCCCAAATTTATTTAAGATTCATTTTTAAGATCCATATAGTATGTGGTAGTAAACCTAGTTTTAGAAGTGGTAGTGATGAAATCTTGATGTTTAAGTTAAGAAGATTTAAGGTTGATTGTTGTTGCCTCAAGAACATGATGTTATTGAGAGGAGATTGTGTGTTGATGATGAAATGATGATTGATGATGATTGTTGGTGGTTGTGTTAAGAGTTAGGGCGTAAACGAAACCCCGATCGTAAACGTAACTCCGTTAAAACCAACGAATCGTAACTTTAAGTTTCTGCAGAAAGTCCCAAAGTTATAAACTGTAGTTTCTTGAAAACTAACTCTTTTTTATGATATAAAATGTTATAAGGATCGTTTAGGCGCTTGAATCGCTTGATTCCGATTTACGGATCAAACGTTATGGTCATTTTACTAAAAGTGATTTACGCGACAAAAACTGCTACGAATTATGAACTTTGAAAATATAAAGGATCGACTTAAAAATGTTCATAAATCATGAAATTTTTACAGAGAGTAACATATTGAGTTTCCTAACTGACATACAAATTTTAAGTAAAAAATGGTTTTTAAATTTTATAAAAATATCAGAGCCGAGACCACGCGATTAGAAACCGTAGAATTCTTAAGCGGAGCCGACGGCGATAATAAGAGTGAACCTAAAATACTTAGAAAAATGAAGTGACCATGATGTGAATAAAGACTTAAAGGGATAATAAGGGTAGTATAAGTTGAGAGGATTCATAATAAATAGAGCATAAGTGCGAGTTGTCGTAAATTAGTACGGGACCTAATGAAATGAATTGTGTTTATGGTTATAGATTTCCGAGCGGAACCTAGAGCATCCTCCACCTCGAGATACCCAGATAAGTTTTCAAACCCTACCTTTTAAGAACTGTTGTGTTGTGAATATTTAAAAAAACTGTGATATATGAAAGGAATATGTCCTAAGTCCAATCATGTATTAGGATTTAGGAATAACTTTTATGTAATCTGTTTTGATTTCATTGATATTAATAAAGACTTGTTTTGTTTTTATTACGGGCTTTATCTATTTAAGTGTTTAAATAAGATATACCATAGTTTAGAGTAAAGCTTTTTATGGATTATGATGAGATCATAATAGTGAGACCTAAAAAGATGATAACTCTAAACTTAAATAGTTCCTGGTCATAGGATTACTAACTGGTAATTAATAATCTGCAAAGATCGGTACATACTATGCTTGCTTCATTATGAAGGATGTCTGTTCTCATAGACATTTGTGTGGTGACACTATAGCTAGTATGTAGGTGCTTATTATAGAATAAGTTCATTGAACATGACTCGCACAGCTGAACAACTGATGGAGTTCACTCACGTGTCAGCAGTTATTCGCTTAGTGATAGTTGTACAAGTATCCTTAGACTTGAGGTCATCATAGTCATCTTGTGTACACTGAACTATGCTTTGGTTTAGTTCTTAGTCTCCAGGGACAATTATTAGGGCTCTACTGGGTATAGTAATTTGTACACGAAGATAGTGTATGATCAATAAAGGATCTACCCCTTCCAGTGAAGGAAGCGAATGTTCAAGGCTGATCCAATTATGCTAGTTCAGGAATCTCTGGCCAGAGTGAATGAAATTAGAAAGGAGTTTCTAATTTGCATAGAACTACGCATAATAAATGGTAAGCAAGTGATTAAATTAGATAGGCTTGACAGGAGATCCATGCCTTGTATTTAATCGGGACATTGTAGGGTAGAAGGAGTTTATTGTACGGTAACTATTCACTGACAGGTTCTTGGTATTCTAAGCAGTGAATTCATATTATCCGGATAGTCGCGATATGTTGAGAAGCATCACTCACGATGTAGAATAAATGTGATTAATTAATTAATATTATTTAATAAATTAGAGAATTTGTATAAATAATGATAAAATAGTTTTATTATTATTTATTTCTACTACCGGCTTAATATTGAACCTACAGGGTCACACCATAAAAAGAGAATGATTTTATGGTGGAGGAATTAATTAATAATGGCTAATAATTATTTATTTGTGAAATAAATAATTAATTGGCAAATTTAATAATTGATTAAATGAGATTTAATTGATTATAAATTAATTAAGAAAAGTTCTTAATATTATTAATTAAGGATTAAATTTTTGGAAATTAAATCAAGAGAGAGAATTAATTCTAAAGTGTTTAGAAAAAGGATTAATAATTAAAAGGTGTTTTAATTATTAATGAGAATAATAAATGGGATAATAATAATAATATTTATGGGAAAATTTCAGCTGAAAATTTTGCCTATAAATACACTATTATAGACCCTATTTTATTCTAACCCCAGAAACCCAAAAGTTTCAGAAAACCAAATTCTCTCCACCTCCTCCTCCTCCTAAAAGTCGTTTTCTTGGTGGATACCGGTGGAGTGCTTCACACTTGAGGAGCAATTGCTAAGGATCTCTGATCGTTGTCTCCGAATTAATTTTAAAAGGTTAGATTCGATCCCTCGAATTTTTATTCACGATTTATATGCTTTTATTTGGATTTTGTATGTGTAAAAGTGATTTTCCATGCCCCGTTGCGTTAAAAATCCAACATTGGTATCAGAGCATAGGTTGTATGTATATAGATCTGTGGTAAAAATTTCAGAATTTTATGTGCTTGTATGAATTAATTATGATTTTTACAAGTTATATTATGGATTAAATTTGCCTGATGAGAAATCGTTTCTCAGAATAATTTTGAATGTTGATCTGGGTTCTACAAGTGTTGTACATCGTCTGGGTATTTTTTTCATAATTTTATGATGTATAGATTTTTTATTATGAATTTTTGAAGTTGTTGCAATTAAAATTCGTAATTAAATAAGTATAAATATATGTATATATAGTATAAATATATGTTTGTATTATATCTACTGCTTTTTTCTGCTGTCTGTGATTGTTACGGAGTAAAAGAAGACAGCAAAGCAAGGAGACAAAGCACATGTGATGTGCTGCGGCACAGAAAGACAGGTCTGACAGCACGCAAACCGAGGGAGAGAGAAGGCGGCGGCGAATCGCTGTAAAGGGAAGAACCGCGCGTCGACCACGCGCGCGTGGGGCTCACGCGCTGGCGTGCCACGCGCGGCGCGTGGAAGACACGCGCTGGTGACGTCATGCTGACGGCATGCTGACGTCATGCTGACGGCATGCTGACGTCATGCTGACGGCATGCTGACGTCATGCTGACGTCATGCTGATGACGTCAGCATGACGTCAGCATAGGGGTTAGGGGCGCGTGAGGCGCGTGGGGGGAGGTCTGACACGTGCCTGACAGCGCGTGTGCGCGTGGCGGCGCGTGGGACACCTTCTCGGGGCGCGTGAGAGCGCGTGGAAGCTCAGAATTGGGCAATTTTGGTGCCGTTGGATTCGTCTTTTCGAGACGCTTCTAATGATATATTATATGATATTTTAGGAAATTGTTTCGAACTGTTTATAGCTAACAGAAGTGTTTTTAAGCTATTTTTAACTGTTTAAATTGCTTTTAAATACTTCATGTGATACATAGAGATGTATATTGCTTAGACGAATGTGCTAGATGATGTAACATGCCTACCTTGATGTTTATTCATGTTTATATATGTGATATATGCTTAGTTTATCATGCGATGATAGATTTAGGTGAACTTGAATGAACATAAGGCGTTTGTTAGACAACCTAGTATAGTGAAATTGTTTCATAACCTTAAGAATAATATTATGAATACAATCATGAGATTCTTGTGTTTGTGAAACACGTAATTGAATATGAATTTTTGATATGAGAGAAAGGATGATTCTGTCAACAACAGATTTCTATCTGTAAGAAAGGGTTATTAAGTGACGCCTCTTGACAATGCTCCACCCGATCTGGGAATCGTCTGATTATTGATTATTGATTTGAAATATTTAATTTAAAAGGAAGAATCTCTTTATAATATGATTATGATTGTAACGTAATATAATCCCTCTAAAATTAAATAATATCAAGTAGTAATTGGCCAATGATACAATGGGCTTGTGTCGGTCATAGCCTTCCAACATGGTAGAAAGTAGTTCTTATTTTTGAATCGTTGTCGTTTCGTGCCACAGCCGAGGGCTTTGATTTCGAAATAAGAAATACTTGTCTATTATATAAAGATGTGTACATTGAATAAGAATCTAAAGGTCGTTACGTACCACAGCCGTGGGCCTTTGGGGACTAATTCAATAGTACGGAATGTTGGGTTAGACTTGACCTAGAATATTGAGTTTGTCGTGCCACAGCCGTGACTCAATTATTCAAGAGGCTAAAGTTTGATTAGGGAATAACATGAGATGTAATTGACAAGAGTTGTCTGCCTATTGAACATTACATGGCGTTTCGTGCCACAACCGGGGTTGTGTGATGGAATGTAGGATCCCTATTCCCACTAGCATTATGAATGCTTAATTTTTCACGTAGGGGGTTGAATAAATTAGGAAAACTAGTAGGAGCCACTTATGAATAAAGACCCGATTCATATAGTGTTTTGAAATGAAATCGAATATTTGCTAAGTGTTGTTATGTGTTTATCATTTACAGATTTACTTTGTACGTTATGTCTTCTGCACTATCACTCAGGAGCATACTAGATGTTCACAAATTGACTGGTCCTAATTATGCTGACTGGCTTCGAAACTTGAGAATTGTTCTCAGGATTGAGAAGCTGGAATACGTGATTGACTCACCTAAGCCTACTGAACCTGCTAGTGATGCACATAATGATGAACATGTTGTGTATCGTAAGTGGATAGATGATGCAAATGTTGCTCAATGCATCATGCTAGCTTTCATGAACATTGAGCTACAGAAGCAACATGAGCATATGGATGCTCACACTATCCTCATGCATCTACAAGAGTTGTATGATGTGGCGGGGAGGACAGCTCGATATGAGATATCGAAGGAGCTGTTCGGTTGTAGGATGTCTGAGGGATCATCTGTGAATGACCATGTACTTAAGATGATCAATTTGATTGAACGTCTTGGACAACTTGGTTTTGCCATGGATGGGGAGTTGAGCCAAGACTTGGTCTTGCAATCGCTTCCGAGTTCGTTCTCACAGTTTGTTGTGAACTTTCACATGAATAAGTTGGATGTCAGCCTGCCTGAACTCCACAACATGTTGAAGACTGCGGAATCGAATTTTCCCCTAAGAAGAGTTCTATTCTTCTAATTGGTGAAGGTTCCAATCCTAAGAAAAGGAAGAGGAACTCTTCCAAGAAGAAGAAAGTAGGTGAGAAAACGCCGGTTCCACCAAAAGCTGAAGACCCCAAGAGCAAAGTTGTTTGCTTTCACTGTAACAAGGTGGGGCACTGGAAGAGGAAATGCAAGGTTTACCTTGCAGAATTGAAGAAGAAGGGTAGTGAGACTACCGCTTCTGATTCAGGTATGTTCATGATAGAATTGAATATGTCATTTCTACTTGGGTATTAGATACCGCCTGTGGTTCTCATATCTGCAATTTGTTGCAGGGACCAAGGAGAAGTAGGACTCTTGAGAAAGAGGAGGTGATTCTACTGATGGAAATGGAGCAAGAGTTGCTGCTGAAGATGTAGAATCATTTCATTTACATATGCCTACGGGCAAGACTATTGTTTGAAATAATTGTTATTTTGTTCCCTCGATTGTGAGGAATATTATTCCCATGTTAGACTTGGGTGGATTTTTCATTTATTATTAAGAATAATGAATGTTCTATTCTTAGAGATAATATTCTTTATGGATGTGATACTTTAAATAATGGTCTGAATATATGTGACATACTTTACTTCAGATTGAACAAACTAATAAAAGAAAAGGGATGATGAAAATCTCACTTTATAGTGGCACTGCAGTCTCCATTTAGTGGACATGGAGAGAGGGCTGCAAATTTACTAGGAATGGTACACACAGATGTATGTGGACCACTGTCTAATCAAGCCATGGGTGGATTTTCATACTTCATTACTTTCATAGATGAAAGATCTGGATTCGGATATGTGTTTGATGAAACACAAGTCTGAGGCCTTTGAAAAGTTCAAAGAATATAAGTATGAAGTGGAGAAATAACCAAACATAGTATCATAATTCTTCGATTAGATCGAGGTGGTGAATACTTGAATGGAGAGTTTCTAGATTATCTCAAAGTAAATGGTATAGTCTCCCAGTGGACTCCTCCAGATTGGTATCTGAAAGGAGAAATCGAACTTTGTTAGACATAGTTTGGTCCATGATGAGCTATGCAAATCTTCCAGTATTCCTATGGGGTTATGCATTGGAAACCTCAGCATATTTACTGAATAAGGTGTTTTCCAAAATATGTTCCTCAAACTTCGTATGAGATATGGAAAGAAAGGAAACCGAGTCTTAAACACGTTAAGATTTGGGGATGTCCAGCTTATGTCAAGTAAGTTGACCCAGATAAGCTGGAATATCGATCCGTAAAATGTAGTTTTGTGGGATATCCTAAAGAGACTTTAGGGTATTACTTTTGCACCGATCATCGGGTTTTTGTCTCCAGACATGCTACCTTCTTTGAAAAGGAGTTTATCCTTGAAGGAAACAGTGGGAGCAAAATTGAACTTAATGAAGTTCAAGAAGCACAAACTACTACAGATCGAGTGGAAACACCTGTTCTGACTGAACAACCTTTTGTGGAACAGCCCATTCATAGATCAGGGAGAGTGTCTCGCCAACCTGAGAGGTAATATGGCCTTGTTATTGAGAATGACAATGAGTTCTCGATCATTGATGATGACGACCCTGTAACCTATAATGAGGCTATGAGTAGTGTTGACTCAGAGAAATGGCATAGTGCCATGAAATCCAGAATGGAATCTATGTATACGGTATACAAAAGATAGATTATAGCAGATGGCCAGGTGGAGACCTATAAGGCCAGGCTTTTGGGAAAAGGATCAAACAAAGACAATGGATTGACTTTGATGAAACTTTTTACATGTAGCCCTGTTAAAATCAGTTCGGATTTTGCTTGCGATTAATGTGGTTTAAAGCAAGCTTCTCGAAAGATGGAACATTCGTTTTGATGAGATAATCAAAGAGTTTGATTTTATCAAAAACGTAGATGAACCATGTGTCTACAAAAGGGTTAGTGGGAGCGCGGTAACATTTCTTATATTGTATTGAATTAGAGTTGACACACACAACAACATAGCAGACCCACTCACAAAGCTACTTTTTGAAAGTCACTTTGATCGTCATAAAGATGAGATGGGTATTAGATACCAGAGTGATTGGCTTTAGTACAAGTGGGAGATTGAAAGGAATATGTCCTAAGTCCAATCATGTATTAGGATTTAGGAATAACTTTTATGTAATCTGTTTTGATTTCATTGATATTAATAAAGACTTGTTTTGTTTTTATTACGGGCTTTATCTATTTAAGTGTTTAAATAAGATATATCATAGTTTAGAGTAAAGCTTTTTATGGATTATGATGAGATCATAATAGTGAGACCTAAAAAGATGATAACTCTAAACTTAAGTAGTTCCTGGTCATAGGATTACTAACTGGTAATTAATAATCTGCAAAGATCGGTACATACTATGCTTGCTTCATTATGAAGGATGTCTGTTCTCATAGACATTTGTGTGGTGACACTATAGCTAGTATGTAGGTGCTTATTATAGAATAAGTTCACTGAACATGACTCGCACAGCTGAACAACTGATGGAGTTCACTCACGTGTCAGCAGTTGTTTGCTTAGTGATAGTTGTACAAGTATCCTTAGACTTGAGGTCATCATAGTCATCTTGTGTACACTGAACTATGCTTTGGTTTAGTTCTTAGTCTCCAGGGACAATTATTAGGGCTCTACTGGGTATAGGAATTTGTACACGAAGATAGTGTATGATCAATAAAGGATCTACCCCTTCCAGTGAAGGAAGCGAATGTTCAAGGCTGATCCAATTATGCTAGTTCAGGAATCTCTGGCCAGAGTGAATGAAATTAGAAAGGAGTTTCTAATTTGCATAGAACTACGCATAATAAATGGTAAGCAAGTGATTAAATTAGATAGGCTTGACACGAGATCCATGCCTTGTATTTAATCGGGACATTGTAGGGTAGAAGGAGTTTATTGTACGGTAACTATTCACTGACAGGTTCTTGGTATTCTAAGCAGTGAATTCATATTATCCGGATAGTCGCGATATGTTGAGAAGCATCACTCACGATGTAGAATAAATGTGATTAATTAATTAATCTTATTTAATAAATTAGAGAATTTGTATAAATAATGATAAAATAGTTTTATTATTATTTATTTTTACTACCGGCTTAATATTGAACCTACAGGGTCACACCATAAAAAGAGAATGATTTTATGGTGGAGGAATTAATTAATAATGGCTAATAATTATTTATCTGTGAAATAAATACTTAATTGGCAAATTTAATAATTGATTAAATGAGATTTAATTGATTATAAATTAATTAAGAAAAGTTCTTAATATTATTAATTAAGGATTTAATTTTTGGAAATTAAATCAAGAGAGAGAATTAATTCTAAAGTGTTTAGAAAAAGATTAATAATTAAAAGGTGTTTTAATTATTAATGAGAATAATAAATGGGATAATAATAATAATATTTATGGGAAAATTTCAGCTGAAAATTTTGCCTATAAATACACTATTATAGACCCTATTTTATTCTAACCCCAGAAACCCAAAAGTTTCAGAAAACCAAATTCTCTCCACCTCCTCCTCCTCCTAAAAGTCATTTTCTTGGTGGATACCGGTGGAGTGCTTCACACTTGAGGAGCAACTGCTAAGGATCCCTGATCGTTGTCTCCGAATTAATTTTAAAAGGTTAGATTCGATCCCTCGAATTTTTATTCACGATTTATATGCTTTTATTTGGATTTTGTATGTGTAAAAGTGTTTTGCCATGCCCCGCTGCGTTTAAAAATCCAATAATATATGCATGAGATTTTTTTAAACTATTTTACGAAGTTTGAGATGTATTACATTACTCAATTGTTAATAATTTCTAGTATATGTTCATACCGAGTTCGAAATGTTATATTTAGACCGAGGGTCAGTCGGTGTAAGCTTATAAAAACCCGGAGGTATCCCGGTAGAGTTTATAATTGAGAACGTTAATGCTAGCGAGTAGCGTGGCGTGTATATATTTTAGACCAAGGATCGGTCAGTAAAAATTGATGAAAACCCGGAAGTATTCCGGAGGTGATTTATTTAAGAATATTAGCGCTATAGTAGAGCGTGATGTATAAGTTTTAAGACCAAGAGTCGGTCAGTTTGGTTGTTATAAAATAAAAACCTGGGAATCGTTTCAGTGATATTATGGGACGATTACAAGTTAAGAGTAGTATGTTTTAAAGGGACTCAACGTCCACTTGCAAACATTAAAAATACCTCGAACTTTTATTAAAATGATTTCCAAAGATCGTATTCCCTCAACTATACTTTATCGTTCGGACAAGAATTATTTATATACTAATCATTTATTATAGGAGAAGTATTCGCCAACGCTTATTTATTTCAAACCCGATTAAATATTAAAGATTACTTTAAATTACGTAAACATAAATTAGTTGAGGAATATTATTTCAAATATTATTTTAAAGAATAAACTCATTCAAGGTTTAATTATTTATCGAATATCATTTAATTATTTATTATTCATTAAAGGGTTTATTATTGATTTAAAAATCATAGATCCTGATTTAAAACATACTTTCTGATTTCGAAAAATCATTCGAGTAATTTCAGATCGTCGGAGAATATTACCCCGACTTATTTAATATTTTGAATATAGTTTCAAGGAGAAACTTTTCCCCCTTATTTAATTATCTATTGACAACGGTCAACTCACATCCTTAGTACTTCCTCCGAAAACTTTCGGAAGTACATATATATATAAAGTAAAGCTATGCCTATCAACAAGCAAAACCCTTGGGGGAACTTCGATGTGGTTCGAGTTCTCGAGATATGATAGGATTTCCTAAAGGACAAGGGAGGGATAGGATCCAAGTACTTCATGTATTAGATAAAGTACTGGTATCATAGGAGACGGTACAATATGTACTTAAGGACCTGCGAAGTTTGTGTATACCCAAAATGAGGACACATAGCCCGTATGCGGCAAGGATGATAACCGAGATACGAAGGTATCGTCCTTCTACTAGTAGAAAAGGTTACTATTATCGTATTACGACTGATCATCGTATGCGCTGGCTCCAACGAGTGTCCAATTCTTCCAATTGGAATTGTGATACAATACCGTAGCCCAAGCCTAGGTGCTGGGTTTACTATTAAGGTATTCGCAGGATAATAAAATCCACTAAAGGATTGTTTTTATAAGAAGGTGTGTATCACCAAGGAAACTATTTTTGAATGAAACGTAATTATTAGAATTATGATGCAATACCGTAACCCAAGCCTAGGTGTTGGGTTTACTATTAAGGTGATGGAATTATTGGATTATTGAGTTAATGCAGGTTACACATGATTGAAGGATTGCGTGACGATCCAGATTCCTGACGCCGGATTTGGGGGCGTTACATAAATGGTATCAGAGCATTAAGTTATAGTACTTAGAGATGAGAATGTTGGGATTTTGTCTAGATGCGAGATTGCGTAAGAGCTCATATAGATTTCATCATTGGACTACCGAATGTAGCCCAATGGGTAGGTGTATATTAGAGGTATTAAAGCATGACTAATAGGATCATTGGAGATTATCAGAATGATGAGGAGAAAAATTAGAATCATATTTGATTTGGCAAGGATGTGGATGTAGAACTTGGAGCTGAGTCTCTAGAACATTTGGGGTAAATGCGATATTACCAGCACCATATGTAAATTTTGATAACACGAGCCTTGTTAATCGTAGTTCTTTATAGGCTACCCATGAAGGGGCATTACATGTGAGAACCATAAAGTCTAATTATTAATATACAGTTGAGGTTATTGATCCAAACTAGTTAAAGGTGTCATTTTACCAAGAAGGAAGTGAATATTGTATTAATCACAAATTCACCCGAGATTGTGTCTAATATACCCTTAAGGATATTTTCTATTAAGGAAGATTTGAATGTAATATAAGAATGTTAACGTAAGACGACTACACTACATGATATTATTAGTGTGATTAACATGTAAGGTTATGATGGTTTAGCTCAGAGATCGAGAGCATCGAGAATTAATGGCATGACTACAATTGGATGGCGTAAGATTACAATGAGCGATAGTTCGATCTTAGAACCTTTTAAAAAGGATAGACCAGTGAGTCTAATTCAGAATTCTTCGATAGATATGATGTCAGAGGCTATGGATATATACACGTAGACCTCTAATATATTCGGTAACGTAGGTTCAATTACACACACATGCCACTGAACTTATGGACTGCATTGAGATCCCCAAGAGATCTCTTTGATCTGTTCCCAGGGGGAACTGACCACTTATAGTTAGTAACGAATGCGTGTAGCAGGAAACTATCGGCTTAACAGATGTTTTTGGAATATTTCTGAGTAAGGTCTTCGAGGTAAAACACCGGAATGAAAAATATACGTGCAAAAATCAGGATTAGTAAGCAATTTTAAAATGATGAGAAAGAGACGCTAGCCGAAACATGGAATTACAAAGACGAAGAGGTGGTATCATCCTCAGGCGGATAATAAAGAGAGTTAGGATAATCAGTGAAATATTTTGGCACCTACTCACTGTCATGTTACTCCCTCCAAATTGTTGATCATTCGTATCGCCTTGATTAGTCATATCAGGCAATCCTTTTCGCTCCCTACTTTGAACTTCTGATATGACCACATTGAATAGTCTTTCTCCGTATCAGGACTTGTTCAATTCTTTTAGTTAATCCATGAACTTTCATTCATAGATTATGATCTTCTTATTCAACTCAGAGATATTTACACTTCATTTCAATTATCCAAGAGATTTTTTTTAAATAAATTTTCCCTCAAATTCATCGATGAATATTCATAATGAGTATCTTCTTTTGATTCTTCTTTCATACTTACTCTTCTAAGTCGAGATTGTAAATATCTAACAAATTGTTAAAAACATGGATGATCTAATATCCATATATTCCTCGGGAATCCTTTTCTTTTAATCGTGATGAAATTATATATTGAACTTTGAAATCATAGTAAGGGTATCAATTTGGTATTGGTATTCCAAATTCAATTCTATTTGAGAATCTGACAAAGTATGTGAACGAGGACACCTCTGAGTGTACCCTTTTATTTGGCAAAAAATATTTGATAAGAGGCTATCGATTGTTCCGATGTCAAGACCACACGATTCAGAGTTATAATTGTCTTTCTCGGCCCAAAAATTGAAAACTCTTTATTTCAAAATCGTCATTCGGGTAGCCACAAATTTCTTCAGTGGTTACGATGTTGAGATTTTTTCAAACAAACTAAGATAAGCTTAGTTGTATATATTCTCATGAATGACTAGTTAATGTACTAACTAGTCGAAATTTTAATTAATACGATGAAAGCCTAGCTAATCATACTATCTAGTTCCTATGGGCCAAACCAATTAAGCTGACCATTTTCTTAGTCGGTTTATAATATTGCTTGATATGGACTAGTTATTTTTTCTAAGATCCACTTCCAATCAATTTTATTTTATTTTACAGAGTGCATTATATATGCAAAAATTTAATTATTGATGAAATTTTCAAAGATTGATTTAATTGAGACCTAACTAGGTCGTCCACTCAAACGAGAATTCATATTCAATTTTATGAAATATTTTGTTCATGAAATATTTTATTCTTTCATTTATATAAATATCCAATTAAAATCATAAAGTTATTGAAGAACAGTATACTTCCTTATTTATTAATCATTGAATAAAATTTCTTCTTTCAAAATAGCACCTCTTTGAAACCTCAATGGTTAACCATTGGTTGAGGATGTTATTCGATATTTCTTTCATTATTCGAAAAGAAAAGTATTCTTTCAATGGGAAAATCTTACAAGTATCATTCGTATGATGTTATTATTCAGCAATCGTTGCTTTCAATGGATATTCTCCATAATATCACAATATAGAATTTTAAGGACATGGAAGGATAATCCTTATTATATTCTTCCTTCCAAGTTATAAATCTTCCGAGTGTTGCTAATCTTTTATTCAGAGCTCATTATTTGTTCAGATGTTAGATTTTGAAATCTTGCTAAGATTGTCTAAATTTCATCGATATCGTGAAAATCATTTTTCCAAGGCTAATTGCCTTCCCAACAAAGAAGAGGTATAGTTGAGAACCGAGTGTTGTAATATGAGACTGAAAGCTCAGTGCTATGATGGTGCGATCGGAGCATCGTGATGAGTAAGTTGTTTTAAAAAGGGAATACCATGTTTAGTTATTATCATAAGTATCATTAATATGGTTATAGAAGAACGAAAATAGGGATACAACTTGATTAGTGAGGTACACTTCTATGAAACATTATCGGGAAAGGTGCTAATAGATTCAAGAAAAACCAAGCATGTATGAATTTGAGGAATAAGATTTTCAAGAATTGAAGGCAAGGTTAGTAGCAATCCCGTACTAAAATTACTTGACGATAAAAATAGGATGTTGCGTGAAGTCTAATGATATGTCTACGCAGCTTAAGGACCATGACATAAGGCTTTCTAATAATAATCTAGAATAATTACGATAAGGTTCGGACTGAAAGGGACAAGGAGTTTACTTATGAGAAAATTTTGGAATTTTTTTTTTATAGTGAACACGAGATAGAGGCTATAGTCAAATTGATCAAAGGCCATGATTGAGAAATCTATTATCATTAAGGAAAGGCCAATGTGGTGGCCGATACTTTAAGTAGGAAAAGATATATTGAGGATGACAAATCTCAGAATAACTGATGAGAAGGATCGCATGAAAAGAATGTTTTATTACTTAACAAGAAGACTTAAAGATGCCTAAAAACGTAAACACATATTAGTCATGACAAAATATGAAAAGAGATGTCATTGAGTAGGTAAGTAAGTATTCGACATGGTTGAAAATGAAAACGGAAAGGCGAGGGTTAAAATTTTGGCAATTTCGACTTGTAGATGACCCAAATAGGAGTAAGAGTTAATTATAATAAATTTTGAAGGAGGATTATCAAGAACCAATTTAGCTGTCGTGCTATTTGAGGATTTTGAGTGATAGATTAAATAAGACCGCTTACTTTAGTATGCAAACGATAGATGTCCACTCTACAAAATTGTTATGAACGCGGAAGAGATAATTGGGACCGAGAGATCCTGTGATGACTGCGCCACGCAAGGACCCAAGATTTAATTAACGGGACTATTTCCCAAGATATTTTGTGAAAAAGGACGGACGGAGGAATGACTTAGAGTTCTCAAATCGACAAGTAGAATGAGAGGACTATCCTGACCATTGAAGATACGTCTAGCGGCTTACCTTTTTTTTGGAACGGTTTGGGGAATCGCCTATTGTTGACAGATAATTCGTGTAGATGTACTTACCACGCTAGCATAAAAAAAATAGTCGCCGATATCCCTTATGAAGGACAGCGTGAAAGAATGAAGGATGTCATTGTCTGAGCTGATAGAAGGGAAAGAAGATCGTACACGGCCTATAAAGGCCACTGGTAGCAGATACCAATAAACGTGGATACGTCTAAGGCGCTAGCGAGAATAACAAGTATAACCCAGAAGTTATCGTAGTACTATAGAAATTATACAGGGAATGGTTAAAGAAGTCCGACCGATGACGGAAGCTGAACGTTCCACGATCCTAAAATGTGTCAATCAATTACGTATAAAATGGTGCTTCCTTCAATATGGCAACAAGACGGGGATGTGCCTTACGTTACTACAGGAAGAAATGTTAAATCTAGTGCTAAGCGTGTAGCAGGAGACGAGCATGTAGAAATGCAACGAGAACTTCTTACATGACTTAATCGACGGAGAGGCTGCGCCAAAATGGGAAAACGTTAAGGAATGAAACTCTAGCACTAGTAGGAGCGATGTTGGAGAAATGAATAAGTTGAAGGATGATTCCAAACACTAAAAGATACGCTAATTGTCCATATTATCAATTTTAAGGGAGATGAAGTAACCAGTTGAAGTTAATCGAATCACCGATAATAACGAGTTATCGTGCGGGCATTGGAACAGCTATAAAGCATGTACGGAAGAAAGAATCGTTCTCCCTTAGGATTGGGAAGGAGTTGGTAAGAGGAAGATACTTAGACCATCATTGAGTCAACAGACCAAAGGTATTCCTAGAACTTATCCGAACCCGGCTAGTGGTAGCCCAGGACGAACAATAGAGATATGCGGACCAGGACTATAAAGACAGAAAGTATGAATTAGCGGACCAAGTATTGTTGAAAGTAACTCCCGAGGAGGGAGTGATGAGATTCGAAAGGGAAAGAAATGTTGAACCCAAGATTTATTGGACCAGTTCAAGAATTAAAGGACTAAGAAAGTTGACTTATAAATTAGCACCATCGTCGAACGGTCACCAAGTTTATAATGAGTACCACGAATCAAGGTTAGGAAATTTAACCGTCAAAACCAAACATATGATTCAAAATGAGCTAATAAACTCGTAGCCAGACTTAGCGTATGTCGAGTAACTATAGAGGTCATAAGCCTACAAGGACGACTACTCAGAAATATATTGGATGGGTGCTTGGAAATTTTATGAAAAGATCATATACTATAAGGTCAACATGAGAACTCGAGGTTGTCATGCGAAAAGCATATCCCTACCTGTTTCTGAACTGATTCCAGGACGGAATCCTTTTAAGGGCGGAAGACTGTAAGAACCCAAATTTTTGACATCGGTAAAAGACCTTTATGAATAGTAATATAATAACTTGAATTTTTGAGACCTTGTAAAACGTTTAATGAATAGTAACCCTGACGGACGGGAAAAACTTTTGAGCCCACACTATGTAGTGCATGAGAAAATGAGTTTTGGAATTGATATTACGATTATACGTACCAAATGAGTGTATATAAACGCTATTAGTTTTCGAAGAAAATGAACTTTGAAAAACGACCGTATTTATGACTCATCGAGGAATACGGGAATCAAAATATAATTACGAGATTAAAACCCTACGGATTTATATTCAAGTATGATAATTCAAAATGTAAGGAATAAATACGAAAGGAATTACGTCGCGAACCATGTACGAGTAAGTATTACGAAAATGTTTAAGCAACCGAGCAAATGCGTAAACGATTAAATAAATGTAACGCACTAACTAACCATGGTAAGAGAGTAACCATGGTTACTTCATCAAATAGTGAGCTAACCATAGGACGATCAAGCAAGCTAGCCAAATAGTGTGCTAAGGAAGCTAACACATGTAGTTTAGCTTGTAAGCTAGCAAGCTACTTGGATTTTGTCCCCAAGATTTGCAACAAGGAATAAACCTAGAATGCTATACTAGGAAGAATAAAAATCAAGTGGAAGATATTACCACCCCATTTCCTAGAAGCACCCAAGGAAGCAGGCATAAATACCCCCCCTTCCACATTGCTTCCATTCGGCAAAATCAAGAAAATGGGAGAAATTCAAATTCAAAACTCAAAATCTAGCCATGGTAAAATCATCCCATTAATTCTCAAGCTTCCTAACAATCAAACTAAGGTAAGAACATTCTTTCTTCTCTTTTTATCAAGTTTTGATTGGTAAAATAAAATCAAGAAAGTCACTAGTGAATAGTGTGAATAGTAACCCCTCGTTGGTTTCTTGATTTCAATGGAGGTTTTAGGTTCCCAAAACCATACCAAGCACTCCCAAGACTCCACCATCCTCAAGAACACATCTCAATCTTTTAATAAAGGTAAAAATGTTTGGCCCAACTTTATTTAAGATTCATTTTTAAGATCCATTTAGTATGTGGCAGTAAACCTAGTTTTAGAAGTGGTAGTGATGAAATCTTGATGTTTAAGTTAAGAAGATTGAAGGTTGATTGTTGTTGCCTTAAGAACATGATGTTATTGAGAGGAGTTTGTGTTTTGATGATGAAATGATGATTGTTGGTGGTTGTGTTAAGAGTTAGGGCGTAAACGAAATCCCGATCGTAAACATAACTCCATTAAAACCAAAGAATCGTAACTTTAAGTTTCTGCAGAAAGTCCTAAGGTTATAAACTGTAGTTTCTTGAAAAACAACCCTTTTTTATTATAGAATATGTTATAAGGATAGTTTAGGCGCTTGAATCGCTTGATTCCAATTTACGGATCAAAAGTTATGGTCGTTTTACTAAAAGTGATTTACGCGACAAAAACTGCTACGAATTACGAACTTTGAAAATTAAAGGATCGACTTAAAAGTGTTCATAAATCATGAAATTTTTACATAGAGTAACATATTCAGTTTTCTAACTGCCATAAAAAAATTAAGTAAAAATAATGGTTTTCAATTTTATAAAAATATCGGAGCCGAGACCGCGCGATTAGAAACCGTAGGATCTTTAAGCGGAGCCGACGGCGATAATAAAAATGAACCTAAAATACTTAGAAAAATGAAGCGACCATGATGTGAATAAAAACTTAAAGGGATAATAAGGGTAGTATAAGTTGAGAGGGTGCATAATAAATAGTGCATGAGTGCGAGTCGCCGTAAATTAGAACGGGACCTACCAAAATGAATTGTGTTTATGGTTATAGATTTCCGAGCGGAACCTAGAGCATCCTCCACCTCGAGATACCCAGGCAAGTTTTCAAACCCTACCTTTTAAGAACTGTTATGTTGTGAATATTTTACAAAACTGTGATATATGCATGAGATTGTTTTAAACTGTTTTACAAAGTTTGAGATGTAATATATTACTCAATTGTTGATAATTTCTAGTATATGTTCATACCGAGTTCAAAATATTATATTTCGACCGAGAGTCGGTCGGTGTAAGCCTATAAAAACCTGGAGGTATCCCGAAGGAGTTTATAATTGAGAACGTTAATGCTAGCGAGTAGCGTGGCGTGTATATATTTTAGACCGAGGATCGGTGAGTAAAAATTGATGAAAACCCGGAAGTATTCCGGAGGTGCTTTATTTAAAAATATTAGCGCTATAGTAGAGCGTGATGTATAAGTTGTAAGACCGAGAGTCGGTCAGTTTTGTTTTTATAAAATAAAAACTCGGGAATTATTCCGGTGATATTATTGGACGATTACAAGTCCAGAGTAGTACGTTTTAAAGGGACTCAACGTCCACTTGCAAACATTAAAAATACCTCGAACTTTTATTAAAACGATTTCCAAAGATCGTATTTCCTCAACTATACTTTATCGTTCAGACAAGAATTATTTATCTACTAATCATTTATTATAGGAGAAGTATTCTTCAACGCTTATTTATTTCAAACCCGATTAAATATTAAAGATTACTTTAAATTACGTAAACATAAATTAGTTGAGGAATATTATTTCAAATATTATTTTAAAGAGTAAACTCATTCAAGGTTTAATTATTTATCGAATATCATTTAATTTTTTATTATTCATTAAAGGGTTTATTATTGATTTAAAAATCGTAGATCCTGATTTAAAACATACTTTCTGATTTCGGAAAATCATTCGAGTAATTTCAGATCGTCGGAGAATATTACCCCGACTTATTTAATATTTTGAATATAGTTTCAAGGAGAAACTTTTCTCCATTATTTAATTATCTGTTGACAACGGTCAACTCACATCCTTAGTACTTCCTCCGAAAACTTGTGGAAGTACATATATATATATATATATATAAAGTAAAGTTATGCCTATCAACAAGCAAAACGCTTGGAGGAAGTTCGATGTGGTTCGAGTTCTCGAGATATGATAGGATTTCCCAAAGGACAAGGGAGGGGTAGGATCCAAGTACTTCGTGTATTGGATAGACTACTGGTACCGCAGGAGACGGTATAATATGTAACTAAGGACCTGCGAAGTGTGTGTATACCCGAAATGAGGACACATAGCCCGTATGCAGAAAGGGTGATAACCGGGATACGAAGGTGTCGTCCTTCTACTAGTAGAAAAGGTTACTATTATCGTATTACGACTGATCATCGTATACGGTGGCTCCAACGAGTGTCCTATTCTTCCAATTGGAATTGTGATGCAATACCGTAACCAGAGCCTAGGTGCTGGGTTTACTATTAAGGTATTCGCAGGATAATAAAATCCACTAAAGGATTATCTTCATAAGAAGGTGTGTATCACCAAGGAAACTATTTTTGAATAAAACGTAATTATCATATATGATATTTTATGTGAGTTTATCATACGGTCATTTTCATACTGTACCTTATTATGCTGGGCGTTATATCTCACTCTTGCTTTCTCTTAAATGACACAACACAACAGATAACCAGTATGCCGGTGTGGGACTTAGTCGTTTGCAGTCATTGGGAGAATCCTTGGCAGCTTTATCTCAGGTGTGCCAGAGTATCAGATAGGTATAATATATCATTCGTAATTATTGTAACTTCATGTAGAGGTTATGAATAATTGTTTGAGATCCTGTAAAGTACATTTGAGTTTTAATAACAGATGATACTTGTTGTACATCGTTTCTAAGGCTATGACTTGTGAGTGTGTGATATTGGGGGTTCCAGTAATTCTAAGGCACTGGAACCCGTGGCTCTAAGTCCTCCCACTGTAGAATGTCAACCATATCAGGAACATGAAATATCGGAATCTATAAAGGTGGAAAGTCAGGTATCTCCTGCTCAAAATAAGGGAAATAATCAACGAAGTCTGGTACCTCTGGTGGAGGGGGTACCTCTGGTGCTGGTCCAGGTGGCAATGGTGGAGGTGGTGGTAATGGAGGAAAAATCTGCACTGATGCTGGTGCTAGTACTGGTGCTGCTACTGGGTCTGACTCAGTCCGCTACGTAGATGATGACGAAGAAGCCATCTAATATACATAACAATAATAACACAAGAACAATAAAATCACAATCCTAAAACTCATAGCTTCTAATCACATAAACAAACAACCCTAACATTCTTACTTTTATCCTATATGACCTTCCTATCTTATCTTAACCCTAATATTCTTGTTTTCAAGGGTCAAAACCTATGCTCTGATGCCAAATATAACACCCTCCAAATCCGGGGTATAGATTTGGGGCATTATTAACATTAACTACAAACTAAACCTGCACAAGCGGAATATAAATATAATAATTACCCCGAACTACTGCTACTCAGGATCTTTTAAGGTTCAGAGTTAAAAACAAGAACGACACACTAACTTTATTACAAACCCAAATAAAAACAATCTGTCTCAAGAACTCTCTTTATTACAAAACTTTATTCTATCTATATTCTCACCACACAACTTTTATTCAAACCAACATTACTACTTATCCTGTTACACCTGATCTGGTAACTCAAAGCTCTCTTCTAGGATAGGGATGAACACTCTTGGTATAAGAGGGTCCCGCTGCTTTACTCGCTTCTTGACTATGCGGGTTCTAATGGGTTTCATTCTCTACCTTAACTGTAAAACAATAGGAATAACAATAAAAGGGGATGAGCCAAAATTTCTCAACAAGCCTGCAACAATATATGTAGTGTAAAGAGAGAAGAATAAATGAATTGATAAGCTGCTGGTTTGAACAACCATTTGTTTCTGTATAGAATAATAATTTGCCAATACTGGCGAGTGCCCAATGAAACAAGAACCAACATATGCACTATAACCTGCTGATCAGTCAGGATACAGTGCAGATCTATACCCAACTGCATAGACCCAACCAACATAAGGAGTACTCAGGCAACTATGGCATATTAATTAAAGGTCTGGGTAAAACCCAGCCCATATCGTAACCATCCAGTCCAAAGTTTAGCATCCGGAACAATCAGAATGCTTTTGATGTATCCCAATATCTGGATATATCAGAGTATATGTAATAAGGGTAAAAGTATTGGAATATGAACAGGGAATTCAATAAATTGGGAGAAATCAAGAATCGAAATGAAATAGAAACAAGACTCAATAACTGCGTAACAGTGTATATGAACAAGAATTATCAAAGTGTAACTGATGTGAAAAATGGGATATAATTCACTATTCTGGATTTAGAATAGGGGAAAAACTTGTCTTGCGCGTACTTAACCTAGTTCAAGTCACCGCATTCTATCTCCTGCTTGATCTGCCTTGCTAATACTGAATCAATCATAGAAAGATAGTCGTTTAGATAACTTAATACATACGCGTATCTCGAACAGATACTACGCAACCCTATCAATCTACCCATGCGTTTCTATCTGACTCCCATATATCCACATATAATTATAAAGCACATAAGGTTCATATAACCACATAAAACACATAGCACATAATTGATTTTTGGACTTATAAATATTTTAAGAATCGATACTAGACTCATACATGTATTAACTAACCCTATTTGATTTTATTATATTTTTTTTGGAATTTATTTGACTCGATTCTACCCCTATTAGGGCATATAAATAATTAACTATCACAATACGACTCTCTTTCGGAAGAAATTATGACTTACAAATATTTTTATTGGATTCATTTCATTTTTCTGAGTCTAGGGGTCTTCGCTTTACTCAAATCGGACTAACGGTTTAATTACTACTAATTAATTAATTAATTATTTGTATTTAATTATTCGATATGACTAATCATTACGACACTCTTCGAATAAATAAATTATCGCTCGAATAATAATTCTAATTAACGAATCCGTACTCATATAGATACGAGTTACTCGCAATATTCAACTAATTAACGAATTATTATTCATATTATTTAATCATTTTTAATCCTTATTTATTAATTAATTACCTAATTATTAAGTAATAGATAAATAAATAAATAATTAGATAAATAATTAAATAATTAAATAAATAGTTAAATTCGAATTTCTAAATTAATAAAATAATTTAGAAATTAATTATAAAAATTTTCAGAATTTAAAACTGATTTTTAATTGATTTTTAAAATTTATAAAAACTAATTTTGATTTACTAAAATATAAATAAATAATTAATAATTCAAAAACACAATCAGGGAATTGGTTTTCAGGTTTTGGGGATCAAACCCGGGTCGATTTCCGGGTTGGAACCGGGTCGAACCTGGGTCGCGAGGAACACGTCGGCTGCCTGGACAGAACCCGACGCCGGCGGGGAAATTTTCGGCGAGTGCAATCGATCAAATCACAGCGTTTTGGTCACGTTTCCTCCACGAGTTTCGTTCCACAATCAACCACAACTGCTTCCCCTTCTTCCTCCTCCCTTCATCGTCCTCGACGTCGGAAACCCAGGAACACAGCGATGGCGGTGCTGTTTCCGGCGAGCTCGAAACCAACACCAAATCCAACGAAACCGGTGTCGTTCGATCCTAAATTCGATGATCTACAAGCTTATGACAACGAAATTATCAAACAAACAACACATCAAGCAACCTGAATTCGAATACTAAACCCAAAAATACGAAATCAAAATCGAGCAATTCAACAACAAAAACAATTACATAATCAGAAACTACGAATCACAAGCTTCAATTTGACTACTTACATGTTCGATTTGGTTAACAGAATCACCTTCAAAATTCGGTTTGATTCTCTGCCCTGTTCTTCACCAACAAACCCTAGTTCTTGATTTTCTAAATTTTTATGATTAATTAACTAATTAATTAATAAAAATTAGGCTATTTATATTATGGAAAATAATACCCCTAAATAAAATTAAGGGGCTAATTACACATCTAATAAAAATATTTGGCCCCAATTTTTATAATTTTTGGGTATCAATAATAAAATTTAAAATATCCAATAAATACAAAATAAATGCTAAAAATTCCCAAAAATTATGAATCTTACAAAAATGCAAAGAAAAATGATGTATGATAATTTCATGATCATATAAAAATAAAAATGTGATTTTTGTAGGGCTTTTGGTACCCGAAGAGGTCCCGAAAAGTCATTTTTCGTGAAAAAGATAAATTTGTAAAACGTCTAGGGGTTCAAAATAACGATATGATATAGGTTATTTTTGGCAAAATAGGGCCAATGATTTTTTTTGAAATATGGGCTTTTAAAACACTGTTTGAGCTGTACGGGGTTTAATATAAAACATATAACTTACGATAAAACACTCAATAAATATCCAAAACACGTTCAGATCAAAACAGACAACACATAGCACATAGCAATTAGGGTTTTACCACTCCACATATTTAATCACATAATAATACACATAATTTATCTTTATTATAATATAATACAGGCGTAATTTCTCGGTCGTTACATTCTCCCCCCTTAACAGGATTTTGTCCTCAGAATCACACTATATAAATAACTGAGGATACTTTTCTAACATATCACTCTCGAGCTCCCAGGTTGATTCCTCAACCACTGGGTTTCTCCACAAAACTCTCACTAATGGTACAGACTTATTCCTTAATACCCTCTATTGCCGATCTAGAATTCTTATCGGCTGCTCTACATATGACAAATCTGCCTGAAGTTCTATTGGCTCATATTCTATTACATGGCTTGTATCCGGATTGTACTATACATGAAATACGTTACGAATATGCTTTATATGGGGTGGTAAAGCTAACTCGTACGCAACCTTCCCAACTTTCTTCAAAATTTCAAATGGTCCAACGTAGCGAGGTTTCAATTTGCCTTTGTTGCCAAACCTAGTTAATCCCTTCCATGGCGATACCTTTAGCAATACATGTTCCCCTTCTTGATAGTCCACATCTTTTCTGGATTGATCTGCATATTTACGCTGTCGATTCTGCACTGCTTCAAGTCACTTTCGGATAAGTTCTACTTTTTCCTTGGTCTGCTGAATTAGTTCTGGACCTAGAATCTTGCGTTCTCCAATTTCATCCCAACATATAGGTGATCTGCATTTTCTTCCATATAAAGCTTCATAAGGTGGCATCCCAATACTTGCGTGATAGCTGTTATTATAAGAAAATTCCACTAGCGGTAAGTGCTCATCCCAATTTCCTTTAAAGTCTATTGCGCATACACGTAGATATCTTCAATTGTCGGAATAGTTCTTTCACTTTGCCCGTACGTTTGTGGATGATAAGCAGTACTCATGTTCAACTTGGTTCCTAGACATTTTGGAATTATCTCCAAAATCTTGAATTGAAACGGGGATCTCGATCCGATACAATAGATACGGGTACTCCATGACGCATTACGATTTCCTTGAGATATAAGTGCACTAACTTGTCCAGTGAAAACCTTTCATTGATCAGAAGAAAATATGCTGACTTCGTTAATCGATCAATGATAACCCAAATTGCAACATGATTTGCTTTCTTCCTTGGAAGTCCCACAACAAAATCCATGGCTAAGTTCTCTCATTTCCATTCTAGAATATCTAGTGGTTGTAATAGTCCGCTCGGGCGTTAATGTTCAGCTTTCACTCTTTGGCATGTATAACACTTGCTAACCCATTCCGCTATATCTTTCTTCATATTTGGCCACCAAAATTTTTCCTTCAGGTCTCTATACATCTTTGTGCTTCCGGGATGAATCGAATATCTTGAACTATGATCGTCTTGCAAAATTTCCGCTTTCAATTCTGGTATGTTAGGTATCCAGATTCTTGAAGCAACTCGAAAAATTCCTTTGGCATCCTTCTGACTGGTAATCTCTTCTCCTGTCAAATTATCAATTTCCAGATCCATTACTTCTTCTTGACACCTTCTTATCTTCTCCAACAATTCTGGCTGAAAGGTCATGGCGTAAATCATTTCAGTAGAGCTTTCTGGAACACGAACTTCAATCTCCAATTTATCGAATTCCTTGATTAAGTCCTCTAAAGATGTTAACAGATTTAATCGTTCCTTTCGACTTAACACATTTGCTACTACATTGGCCTTGCCTGGATGATAATTGATTGAAACATCGTAATCCTTGATTAACTCTAGCCAACATCGTTGTCGCATGTTGAGTTCCTTCTGTGTGAAAATATACTTCAAGCTTTTATGGTCCGTGTAAATCTCACATCTTTCGCCGTATATATAGTGTCTCCAGAGCTTTAGTGCGAATACGATTGCTGCTAGTTCGAGATCGTGCGTCAGATATATTTGTTCATGCGGCTTTAGTTTTCTAGAAGCATATGCAATCATGTTGCCATGTTGCTTCAAAACACATCCTAGTCCACGATAAGAAGCTTCGCTGTATATGACAAAATCTCCTTGATCATCTGGTAAAACAAGCACAAGTGCGGCTATCAATCGATTATTCAATTCTTGGAAACTTACTTCGCATTTCTCATTCCATTAAAACTTTTCATTCTTTCATGTCAACTTCGTCAATGGGGTGGCTATCTTTGCAAAATCCTTAACAAATTTTCTGTAGTAACTGGCTAATCCCAAGAAACTTCGAACTTCTGTTGGAGTCTTTGGTCTTTCCCAATTTAAAATAGCTTCAATCTTCGTTGGATCCACTTGAATTCCTTCAATACTAATGATGTGTCCTAAAAATTGCACTTCCTTCAACCAAAATTCACATTTCAAAAATTTTGCATAAAGGTGTTCCTTTCGTAAAGTCTCCAATGTCATTCTTAAGTGTGTTGCATATTCTTCTTCCGTTTTCGAATAAATCAAGATGTCATCAATAAATACAATGATAAACTTATCTAGGTACTTCTTGAATACTCGATTCATTAAATCCATAAATACCGCAGGTGAAAGGAATATGTCCTAAGTCCAATCATGTATTAGGATTTAGGAATAACTTCCTGTGTAATCTGTTTTGATTTCATTGATATTAATAAAAGACTTGTTTTGTTTTTATTACGGGCTTTATCTATTTAAGTGTTTAAATAAGATATACCATAGTTTAGAGTAAAGCTTTTTATGGATTATGATGAGATCATAATAGTGGGACCTAAAAGATGATAACTCTAAACTTAAATAGTTCCTGGTCGTAGGATTACTAACTGGTAATTAATAAATTCGCAGAGATCGGTACATACTATGCTTGCTTCATTATGAAGGATGTCTGTTCTCATAGACATTTGTGTGGTGACACTATAGCTAGTATGTAGGTGCTTATTATAGAATAAGTTCACTGAACATGACTCGCACAGCTGAACAACTGATGGAGTTCACTCACGTGTCAACAGTTGTTCACATAGTGATAGTTGTACAAGTATCCTTAGACTTGAGGTCATCATAGTCATCTTGTGTACACTGAATTATGCTTTGGTTTAGTTCTTAGTCTCCAGGGACAATTATTAGGGCTCTACTAGGTATAGGAATTTGTACACGAAGATAGTGTATGATCAATAAAGGATCTACCCCTTCCGGTGAAGGAAGCGAATGTTCAAGGCTGATCCACTTATGCTAGTTCAGGAATCTCTGGCCAGAGTGAATGAAATTAGAAAGGAGTTTCTAATTTGCATAGAACTACGCATAGTAAATGGTAAGCAAGTGATTAAATTAGATAGGCTTGACACGAGATCCATGCCTTGTATTTAATCGGGACATTGTAGGGTAGAAGGAGTTTATTGTACGGTAACTATTCACTGAATAGGTTCTTGGTATTCTAAGCAGTGAATTCATATTATCCGGATAGTCGCGATATGCTGAGAAGTATCCCTCACGATGTAGAATAAATGTGATTAATTAATTAATCATATTTAATAAATTAGAGAATTTATATAAATAATGATAAAATAGTTTTATTATTATTTATTTCTACTACCGGCTTAATATTGAACCTACAAGGTCACACCATAAAAAGAGAATGATTTAATGGTGGAGGAAATAATTAATAATGGCTAATAATTATTTATTTATGAAATAAATAATTAATTGGAAAATTTAATAATTGATTAAATGAGATTTAATTGATTATAAATTAATTAAGAAAAGTTCTTAATATTATTAATTAAGAATTTAATTTTTGGAAATTAAATCAAGAGAGAGAATTATTTCTAAAGTGTTTAGAAAAAGGATTAATAATTAAAAGGTGTTTTAATTATTAATGAGAATAATAAATGGGATAATAATAATAATATTTATGGGAAAATTTCTGCTGAAAATTTTGCCTATAAATACACTATTATAAACCCTATTTTTATTCTAACCCGAGAACCCAAAAACCCAAAAAGTTTGGAAAACCCAATTCTCTCCACCTCCTTCCTCCTCCTTAACATCATTTTCTTGGTGGATACCGGTGGAGTGCTTCACACTTGAAGAGCAACTACTAAGAATCTATGATCGTTGTCTCCGAATTATTTTAAATGTTAGATTCGATCCCTATGTTTTTACCACGATTTATATGCTTTTATTTGGATTTTATATGTGTAAAAGTGTTTTGCCATACCCCGCTGCGATTAAAAATTCAACAATGATATCAGAGCATAGGTTGTATGCATATAGATATGTGATAAAAATTTCAGAATTTTATGTGCTTGTATGAATTAATTATGATTTTTACAAGTTATATCATGGATTAATTTTGTCTGATGAGAAATCATTTCTCAGAATTATTTTGAATGTTGATCTGGGTTCTACAAGTGTTGTAGATCGTCTGGGTATTTTTTTCATAATTTTATGATGTATAGATTTTTTATTATGAATTTTTAAAGTTCTTGTAATTAAATTCGTAATTAAATAAGTAAATATATGTATATATAGTATATATATATATTTGTATATACATCTGTATTGTCTGTTGTCTGCTGTGGATGCACGGAAGCAAAGAAAAGCAAAGCATAGGTACAGACATGTCAGGCGGCTGTCAGGTGAACAGGTACGGCAGAAAAAAAAAAGAAAGGGTGTCGCTCATTCCGGGAATGCGTTACACCCTGTGGCGCATTCACGGAATTCGTTACACCTTTTAATTGGTTAAAAGGGTTGTAACGCATCACCGGAATGCGTTACAGGGCTTGTAACGCGTTCCTGTAATGCGTTACAGCCCGACTGTCCGGATTAAATTTGATTTTCTGGGAGTTTCGTAACTCCGTTTTGGGCGTGCAATATACCGTTGGATTCGTTTTTCCGAGACGGATCTAATGGAGTGATAAATTTTAGTATATATAAAAGTTTTGAACTGTTTATATTTCCGAAAGTGTTTTAAAGCTGTTTTTAACTGTTTTAACTGCTTTTAAATGCTTCATATGATATATAGAGATGTATAATGCTTAGACCAATATGCTAGATGATGTAACATGCCTACCTTGATGTTTATTCATGTTTATATATGTGATATATTCTTAATTTATCATGCGATGATAGATTTAGGTGAACTTAAATGAACATAAGGCGTTTGTTAGACAACCTAGTATAGTGAAATTGTTTCATAACCTTAATAACAATATTATGAATACAATCATGAGATTCTTGTGTTTGTGAAACACGTAATTGAATATGAATTTTCGATATGAGAGAAAGGATGATTCTGTCAACAACAGATTTCTATCTGTAAGAAAGGGTTATTAAGTGACGCCTCTTGACAATGCTCCACCCGATCTGGGAATCATCTGATTATTAATTATTGATTTGAAATATTTAATTTAAAAGGAAGAATCTCTTTATAATATGATTATGATTGTAACGTAATATAATCCCTCTAAAATTAAATAATATCAAGTAGTAATTGGCCAATGATACAACGGGCTTGTGTCGGTCATAGCCTTCCAACATGATAGAAAAGTAGTTCTTATTTCTGAATCATTGTCGGTTCGTGCTACAGCCGAGGGCTTTGATTTCGAAATAAGAAATACTTGTCTATTACATAGAGATGTGTACATTGAATAAGAATCTAAAGGTCGGTACGTGCTACAGTCGTGGGCCTTTGGGGACTGATTCAACTGTACGGAATGTTGGGTTAGACTTGACTTAGAATATTGAGTTTGTCGTGCCACAGCCGAGACTCAATTATTCAAGAGGCTAAAGTTTGATTGAGGAATAACATAAGATGTAATTGACAAGAGTTGTCTGCCTATTGAACATTACATGGCGGTTCGTGCTACAGCCGGGGTTGTGTAATGGAATGTAGGATCCCTATTCCCACTAGCATTATGAATGCTTAATTTTTCACGTAGGCGGTTGAATAAATTAGGTAAACTAGTGGGAGCCACTTATGAATAAAGACCCGATTCATATAGAGTTTTAAAATGAAATCGAATATTTGCTAAGTGTTGTTATGTGTTTATCATTTACAGATTTACAGATTTACAATATACGTTATGTCTTCTGCACTATCACTCAGGAGCATACTGGATGCTCACAAATTGATTGGTCCTAATTATGCTGACTGGCTTCGAAACTTGAGAATTGTTCTCAGGATTGAGAAGTTGGAATATGTGATTGACTCACCTAAGCCTACTGAACCTGCTAGTGATGCACATAATGATGAACATGTTGTGTATCGTAAGTGGATAGATGATGCAAATGTTGCTCAATGCATCATGCTAGCTTCCATGAACATTGAGCTATAGAAGCAACATGAGCATATGGATGCTCACACTATCCTCATGCATCTACAAGAGTTGTATGATGTGGCGGGGAGGACAGCTCGATATGAGATATCGAAGGAGCTGTTCGGTTGTAGGATGTCTGAGGGATCATCTGTGAATGACCATGTACTTAAGATGATCAATTTGATTGAACGTCTTGAACAACTTGGTTTTGCCATGGATGGGGAGCTGAGCCAAGACTTGGTCTTGCAATCGCTTCCGAGTTCATTCTCGCAGTTTGTTGTGAACTTTCACATGAATAAGTTGGATGTCAGCCTGCCTGAACTCCACAACATGTTGAAGACTGCGGAATCGAATTTTCCCCCTAAGAAGAGTTCTGTTCTTCTAATTGGTGAAGGTTCCAATCCTAAGAAAAGGAAGAGGAACCCTTCCAAGAAGAAGAAAGTAGGTGAGAAAATGCCGGTTCCACCAAAAGCTGAAGACCCCAAGAGCAAAGTTGTTTGCTTTCACTGTAACAAGGTGGGGCACTGGAAGAGGAACTGCAAGGTTTACCTTGCATAATTGAAGAAGAAGAAGGGTAGTGAGACTACCGCTTCTGATTCAGGTATGTTCATGATAGAAGTGAATATGTCATTAAATCAAATTTCTACTTGGGTATTAGATACCGCCTGTGGTTCTCATATCTGCAATTTGTTGCACTGACCAAGGAGAAGTAGGACTCTTGAGGAAGAGGAGGTGATTCTACTTATAGGAAATGGAGCAAGAGTTGCTGCTGTAGATGTAGAATCATTTCATTTACATAGGCCTACGGGCAAGACTATTATTTTAAATAATTGTTATTTTGTTCCCTCGATTGTGAGGAATATTATTCCCATGTTAGACTTGACTGGATTTTCATTTATTATTGAGAATAATGAATGTTCTATTCTTAGAGATAATATTCTTTATGGACGTGGTACTTTAAATAATGGTCTGTATATATGTGACATAATTTACTTTAGATTGAACAAACTAATAAAAGAAAAGGGATGATGAAAATCTCACTTTATAGTGGCACTGCAGTCTCCATTTAGTAGACATGGAGAGAGGACTGCAAATTTGCTAGGAATGGTACACACAGATGTATGTGGACCAATGTCTAAGCAAGCCATGGGTGGATTTTCATACTTCATTACTTTCATAGATGATAGATCTAGATTCGGATATGTGTTTGATGGAACTCAAGTCTGAAGCCTTTGAAAAGTTGAAAGAGTATAAGTATGAAGTGGAGAAACAAACCAAACATAGTATTATAATTCTTCGATTAGATCGAGGTGGTGAATACTTTAATTGAGTGTTTCTAGATTATCTCAAAGTAAATGGTATAGTTTCCCAGTGGACTCCTCCAGATTGGTATCTGAAAGGAGAAATCGAACTTTGTTAGACATAGTTCGGTCCATGATGAGCTATGCAAATCTTCCAGTATTCCTATGGGGTTATGTATTGGAAACCTCAGCATATTTACTGAATATGGTGCTTTCCAAAATCTGTTCCTCAAACTTCGTATGAGATATGGAAAGAATGGGAACCGAGTCTTAAACACGTTAAGATTTGGGGATGTCCAGCTTATGTCAAGAAAGTTGACCCACATAAGCTGGAATATCGATCCGTAAAATGTAGTTTTGTGGGATATCCTAAAGAGACTTTAGGGTATTACTTTTGCACCGATCATCGGGTGTTTGTCTCCAGACATGCTACCTTCTTGGAAAAGGAGTTTATCCTTGAAGGAAACAGTGGGAGCAAAATTGAACTTGATGAAGTTCAAGAAGCACAAACTACTACAGATCGAGTGGAAACACCTGTTCTGACTGAACAACCTTTTGTGGAACAGCCCATTCATAGATCAGGGAGAGTGTCTCGCCAACCTGAGAGGTAATATGGCCTTGTCATTGAGAATGACAATGAGTTGTCGATCATTGATGATGACGACCCTGTGACCTATAATGAGGCTATGAGTAGTGTTGACTCAGAGAAATGGCATAGTGCCATGAAATCCAAAATGGAATCTATGTATACGGTATACAAAAGATAGATTATAGCAGATGGCCAGGTGGAGACCTATAAGGCCAGGCTTGTGGTAAAAGGATTCAAACAAAGGCAATGGATTGACTTTGATGAAACCTTTTACCTGTAGCCCTGTTAAAATCAGTTCGGATTTTGCTTGCGATTGCTGCTTACTACGACTATGAGATCTGGCATATAGCCAGATGGTTTTCTTTCCAAGGGAAATGAAAACCTAGTGTGTAAGCTACTGCGAACCATATGTAGTTTAAAGCAAGCTTCTCGAAAGATGGAACATTCGTTTTGATGAGACAATCAAAGAGTTTGATTTTATCAAAAACGTAGATGAACCATGCGTCTACAAAAGAATTAGTGGGAGTGCGATAACATTTCTTGTGTTGTATTGAAATAGAGTTGACACACATAACAACATAGCAGACCCACTCACAAAGCTACTTTCTGAAAGTCACTTTGATCATCATAAAGAGTAGATGGGTATTAGATACCAGAGTGATTGGCTTTAGTACAAGTGGGAGATTGAAAGGAATATGTCCTAAGTCCAATCATGTATTAGGATTTAGGAATAACTTCCTCTGTAATATGTTTTGATTTCATTGATATTAATAAAAGACTTGTTTTGTTTTTATTACGGGCTTTATCTATTTAAGTGTTTAAATAAGATATACCATAGTTTAGAGTAAAGCTTTTTATGGATTATGATGAGATCATAATAGTGGGACCTAAAAGATGATAACTCTAAACTTAAATAGTTCCTGGTCGTAGGATTACTAACTGGTAATTAATAAATCCGCAGAGATCGGTACATACTATGCTTGCTTCATTATGAAGGATGTCTGTTCTCATAGACATTTGTGTGGTGACACTATAGCTAGTATGTAGGTGCTTATTATAGAATAAGTTTACTGAACATGACTCGCACAGCTGAACAACTGATGGAGTTCACTCACGTGTCAACAGTTGTTCACATAGTGATAGTTGTACAAGTATCCTTAGACTTGAGTCATCATAGTCATCTTGTGTACACTGAACTATGCTTTGGTTTAGTTCTTAGTCTCCAGGGACAATTATTAGGGCTCTACTGGGTATAGGAATTTGTACACGAAGATAGTGTATGATCAATAAAGGATCTACCCCTTCCAGTGAAGGAAGCGAATGTTCAAGGCTGATCCACTTATGCTAGTTCAGGAATCTCTGGCCAGAGTGAATGAAATTAGAAAGGAGTTTCTAATTTGCATAGAACTACGCATAGTAAATGGTAAGCAAGTGATTAAATTAGATAGGCTTGACACGAGATCTATGCCTTGTATTTAATCGGGACATTATAGGGTAGAAGGAGTTTATTGTACGGTAACTATTCACTGAATAGGTTCTTGGTATTCTAAGCAGTGAATTCATATTATCCGGATAGTCGCGATATGCTGAGAAGTATCCCTCACGATGTAGAATAAATGTGATTAATTAATTAATCATATTTAATAAATTAGAGAATTTATATAAATAATGATAAAATAGTTTTATTATTATTTATTTCTACTACCGGCTTAATATTGAACCTACAGGGTCACACCATAAAAAGAGAATGATTTAATGGTGGAGGAAATAATTAATAATGGCTAATAATTATTTATTTATGAAATAAATAATTAATTGGAAAATTTAATAATTGATTAAATGAGATTTAATTGATTATAAATTAATTAAGAAAAGTTCTTAAAATTATTAATTAAGAATTTAATTTTTGGAAATTAAATCAAGAGAGAGAATTATTTCTAAAGTGTTTAGAAAAAGGATTAATAATTAAAAGGTGTTTTAATTATTAATGAGAATAATAAATGGGATAATAATAATAATATTTATGGGAAAATTTCAGCCGAAAATTTTGCCTATAAATACACTATTATAAACCCTATTTTTATTCTAACCCGAGAACCCAAAAACCCAAAAAGTTTGGAAAACCCAATTCTCTCCACCTCCTTCCTCCTCCTTAACATTGTTTTCTTGGTGGATACCGGTGGAGTGTTTCACACTTGAGGAGCAACTGCTAAGGATCTCTGATCGTTGTCTCCGAATTATTTTAAAGGTTAGATTCGATCCCTATGTTTTTACCACAATTTATATGCTTTTATTTGGATTTTATATGTGTAAAAGTGTTTTGCCATGCCCCGCTGCGATTAAAAATCCAACAGCAGGTGCATTCGTCAGTCCAAAAGCCATCACGAGAAATTCATAGTGTCCATACCTCGTTCTGAACTCATTCTTTGGAATATCTTCTGCCTTGATCTTTAACTGATAATAACCTGATCGTAAGTCGATTTTCGAAAACCATGCTGCTCCTTTCAGTTGATCAACTAAGTCATCGATGCGAGGCAAAGGATATTTATTCTTGATAGTTAACTTGTTCAGCTCACGATAATCAATACATAGTCGCATTCTACCATCCTTCTTTTTCACGAACAATACTGGTGCGCCCCATGGGCATACACTTGGCCTTATGATTCCTTTGTCGAGCAAATCCTGCAATTGCTTGCTAATTCCTTCATTTCAACAGGTGTCATTCGATATGGAGCTTTCGAAATTGGTTCAGTCCCTGGTGCCAAATCAATAGTGAACTCGATTTCTCGATCCGGTGGTAGTCCTGGAAGTTCATCTGGAAAGATGTCGGAAAACTCACAAACTACAGGAATATCTTCAATCTTCGGGCTTTCTTTGTCGGTATCCAACACATAGGCTAAATAGGCTTGACATCCTTGATGCAACAATCTTTTTGTCTGCATCATTGTTAAGAATCTCTGCTTTTGTTTCTCACCTTTAAATATTACCGTTATATTTTCTTCAGTCTACAATTTCACTTACTTATTTGCACAATCAATCTGAGCATTATTACTAGCTAGCCAATCCATTCCTAAAATAACATCAAATTCTCCTAACCTGAAAGGTATCAAGTCAACTGAGAAATGACATCTCCCTATTACAATATCACAATCTGGACATATTTGATCTACCGTAACTCGATCATCATTTGCTAATTTTATAACTAGCACTTCATCTAACCACTGAACCTCACAATCTATCTTAGAAATAAAACTTTCAAAAATAAAAGATCTTGTAGCTCCTGAATCAATCAATACTTGAGCATTTACGAAATTCACAGGGAGCGTACCTGCAACCACATTCAGACTCTGTGCACCTTCCTTCATTGACATGTTGAAAGTCCTTGCCCTGGGCTGATTTTGTGGTGGTAGTGGAAATATGTCCTTTTCTTCCGCACTGGAAACAAGTGACCTCTGCTTTTCCCATCGGACATTCTCCAGAGTAGTGTCCCCTTTGCTTGTACTTGAAACACGTGACATTTGGCTTGTTGCAAGTCCCAGTATGCTTTTTACCACATGTTTTGCAATCAGGTATAGGTGGTCGGATAAGTCTTTGCTGATTCGGGGCTGGAAGTCGATTACCCATCCTCTGGTTGCCTTGTTCTGGTCTCCTGAAGTTTACCTTTCCCCGGGCTTGAAATCTCAGCCTTCTGTTGAAACGGTTCTGGAAATTTCCTGGTCCTTTTCTTTCTGAGCTGCTTCACTTTTACTTCAATGATCATGGCCTTCTGAACAACAGCCGTATAAGTCGTCAGCTCAAATACGGCTACCCTGCTATGAATCCATGGCTTCAGTCCCTGCTGGAATCTTTTGGCCCGCTTTTCATCCGTATCCACTTGCTCAGGAACAAATCTGGCCAATTCAGTGAACTTGGTTTCATAATCCGTGACCGATAAGTTGTCATGCTTCAGTTCCAGGAACTTGATCTCCGTCTGATTCTTCATGAAGCGAGGAAAATATTTCTCCAGGAAAAGATCAGTGAATCTATCCTAGGTCACCACACCTTCACCTTCCAAAGCTTTCTTTGTATCCCACCAGTAATTACCTTCGCCCTTCAAAAAGTAGCTAGCAAAATCCATCCTCTGTTCTTCCTCAACCTTAACCAACGCAAAAGCCTTTTCTATCTCCTTCAGCCAAGCTCTCGCCTTTGTAGGATATGTGGAACCGGAAAATTTGGAGGCTTTACCGACTAAAATTGCTTGAAAGTAACTACAGGTGCTGCTGGTGGTACTTGATGTTCTGGATGAGCGGCTTGCTTTTGCATTTGTTGTTGAAACTGCTGCTGTTGCTGCTGCATCTGTTGTTGCATCATCAGCATCTGCTGTTGCATAAGATGAAAGATCTGATCCATCTGATTATTATCATTTTGTCCCTCGGTATTTCCGTTAGACGAGTCGGGTCGTGCTTTTCTTTTGGGTGCCATATTTCTGATAATAAAACAATGGGTAATAATTTACTAAACAGATGTTATAGAATAGAAACAGTATTTATAATATTAAAACAGCGTTAAAACAGTTGATATGGGGAAGAAAACAATTTATTAATTATCTAAATAAATGAGTAAAAACAGCGCGATGTTTAAAGAAATCCATTTACAATAATTTTAAAATTTTGAAAGCATAAAGGGTGCAACATGATTATAAATAAAACAACATTTTAAAATATGCAACGGTAAAATAGTAAAATAAATATAAATGCTTAAATGACTGGAAAAATAAAATAAAGAAAACGTGAAAATGTTCATCTTATATATATATAGGTTGGACACCAGCTGCAGGTGTCAATGCTTGATATAAAAGTCTATAATATGTCAGTCGTCCTGCTACTGTTATCAGTCAAAACTAGTAGCTATACTCATACAAACTAGTCATACAATACTATGCTGCATGTATCTACAGATAATATACAAGATACAACACTCCACTATCTGCTAAGATCAGAATCTCGGTGGCACACGGCTCAGCTTCTCCTACAAAGCCTCTAACACTGCCTCTGTGAGTCTCATCGCCCTGTGATACACTGCCTCGGTACTAATGTCCTGCTGCCTCAAGTCAGTAAGCTCCTGAGAACCAGCCCTGTGGATCTGGCGTAGTCTCTCTCTCTCTCAAGATGTAGTCTGGGTGAAGTGCTCGAACTGGACCATCCTCCTGTGTCTCAAACAACCCAAGGATCTCTCTACCCTGATCCTACCATCCGACCCTCTCCTCTCTCTCTGACTAGTACCACTGATATGTAACTGTGTGATGCTCACGAAGATCTGTGCGGGAACCTTGAGAAGGCAATGGTAATGGCTGATCCACCACTACCTCGTCCATAAACTCTGGCTGCGGGAACTGGTATACTCCGGGCATAGGGGCATAAACAGCTAGCGGTGCAGGAAACAAAACAGGCTGCTCCATGGGTGCATATACAGTTGGATCTAACTCTGGCTCCATCTGTGGAATATCTGGAATCTCAAACTGTGGCACTGGAACCTGTGGCTCTAAGTCCTCCCACTGTGGAATGTCAACCATATCAGGAACATCAAATATCGGAATCTCTAAAGGTGGAAAGTCAGGTATTTCCGGCTCAAAATAAGGGAAATAATTAACAAAGTTTGGTACCTCTGGTGGAGGGGGTACCTCTGGTGCTGGTCCAGGTGGCCATGGTGGAGGTGGTGGTAATGGAGGAAAAATATGCACTGATGCTGGGGCTAGTATTGGTGCTGCTACTGGGTCTGACTCAGTTCGCTCCATAGACGATGACAAAGAAGCCATCTAATATACATAACAATAATAACACAAGAACAATCAAATCACAATCCTAAAACTCATAACTTCTAATCACATAAACAAACAACCCTAACATTCTTACTTCTATCCTATATGACCTTCCTATCTTATCTTCACCCTAATGTTCTTATTTTCAAGGGTCAAAACCTATGCTCTGATGCCAACTATAACACCCTCCAATTCTGGGGTATAGATTTGGGACATTATTAACAGTAACTATAAACTAAACCGCTACAAGCGGAATATAAATATAATAATTAACCCGAACTACTGCTACTCAGGATATTTTAAGGTTAAGAGTTAAAAACAAGAACGACACACTAACTTTATTACAAACCCAAATAAAAACAATCTGTCTCAAGAACTCTCTTTATTATAAAACTTTATTCTATCTATATTCTCACCACACAACTTTTATTCAAACCAACATTACTACTTATCCTGTTACACCTGATCTGGTAACTCAAAGCTCTCTTCTGGGATATGGATGAACACTCTTGGTATAAGAGGGTCCCGCTACTTCACTCGCTTCTTGACTATGCGGGTGGGTTCTGATGGGTTTCATTCTCTACCTCAACTGTAAAACAATAGGAATAACAATAAAAGGGGATGAGCCAAAATTGCTCAACAAGCCTGCAACAATATATGTAGTGTAAAGAGAGATGAATAAAAGAATCGATAAGCTGCTAGTTTGAACAACCATCTGTTTCGGTATAGAATAATAATTTTCCAATACTAGCGAGTGCCAAATGAACAAGACTGGAAACAAGAACCAACATATGCACTATAGCCTGCTGATCAGTCAGGATACAGTGCGGATCTATACCCAACTGTATAGACCCAACCAACATAAGGAGTACTCAGGAAACTATGGCCTATTAATTAAAGGTCTGGGTAAAACCCAGCCCGTATCGTAACCATCCAGTCCAAAGTTTAGCATCCGGAACAATCAGAATGCTTTTGATGTATCCCAACATCAGGATATATCAGAGTATATATAACAAGGGTAAAAGTATTGGAATATGAACAGGGAATTCAATAAATTGGGAGAAATAAAGAATCAAAATCAAATAGAAACAAGAATCAATAACTGTGTAACAGTGTATATGAACAAGAATTATCAAAGTGTAACTGATGTGAAAAATGGGATATAATTCACTATTCTGGATTTAGAATAGGGGAAACACTTGCCTTGCGCGTACTTAACCTGGTACAACTCACCGCCTTCTATCTCCTGCTTGATTTGCCATGTTGATACTGAATCAATCATAGAAAGATAGTCGTTTAGATAACTTACTACATACGCGTATCTCGAATTGATACTACGCAACCCTATCAATCTACCCATGCGGTTCTATCTGACTCGCATATATCCACATATAATTATAGAGCACATAAGGTTCACATAACCACGTAAAGCACATAGCATATAAAGCACATAATTGATTTTTGGACTTATAAATATTTTTAGAATCGATAATAGACTCATACCTGTATTAACTAACCCTATTTGATTTTATTATAATTTTTTTGGAATTTATTTGACTCGATTCTACCCCTATTAGCGCATATAAACAATTAACTATCACAATACGACTCTCTTTCGGAAGAAATTATGACTTACAAATATTTTTATTGGATTCGTTTCATTTTTCTGAGTCTAGGGGTCTTCACTTTACTCAAATCGGACTAACGTTTTAATTACTACGAATTAAACAAGGTTTAATTAATTAATTAATTATCTGTATTTAATTATTCGATACGACTAATCAATACGACACTCTTCGAATAAATACATAATCGCTCAAATAATAATTCTAATTAACGAATCCATACTCGTATAGATACGAGTTACTCGCAATATTCAACTAATTAACGAATTATTATTCATATTATTCAATCATTTTTAATCCTTATTTATTCATTAATTACCTAATTATTAAGTAATAGATAAATAAATAAATAATTAGATAAATAATTAAATAATTAAATAATTAAATAAATAATTAAATTTGAATATCTAAATTAATAAAATAATTTAGAAATTAATTATAAAAAATTTCAGAATTTAAAACAGATTTTTAATTGATTTTTAGAATTTATAAAAACTAATTTTGATTTACTAAAATATAAATAAATAATTAATAATTCAAAAACAGAATCAGGGAATTGCTTTTCAGGTTTTGGGGATCAAACCTGGGTCGATTTACGGGTTGGAACCGGGTTGAACCCGGGTCGCGAAGAACATGTCGGTTGCCTGGACAGAACACGACGCTGGCGGGGAAATTTCCGGCGAGTTCAATCGGTCAAATCACAGCATTTTGGTAACGTTTCCTCCACGAGTTTCGTTCCACAATCAACCACAACTGCTTCCCCACCTTCCTCCTTCTCCTTTCATCGTCCTCGATGTCGAAAACCCAGGAACACGGCGGTGGCGGCGCCGTTTCCGGTGAGCTCGAAACCAACACCAAATCCTACGAAACCGGTGTCGTTCGATCCTAAATTCGACAATCTACAAGCTTATGACAACGAAATCATCAAACAAACAACACATCAAGCAACCCGAATTCGAATACTGAACCCGAAAATACGAAATTAAAATTGAGCAATTCAACAACAAAAATGATTACATAATCAGAAACTATGAATCACAAGCTTCAATTTGACTACTTACATGTTCTATTTGGTTAAAAGAATCACCTTCAAAATCCGGTTTGATTCTCTGCCCTGTTCTTCACCAACAAACCCTAGTTCTTGATTTTCTAGAATTTTTATGATTAATTAACTAATTAATTAATAAAAATTAGGCTATTTATATTATGGAAAATAATACCCCTAAATAAAATTAAGGGGCTAATTACACATCTAATAAAAATATTTGGCCCCAATTTTTATAATTTTTGGGTATCAATAATAAATTTTTAAATATCCAATAAAAACAAAATAAATGCTAAGAATTCCCAAAAATTATGAATATTACAAAAATGCAAAGAAAAATGATGTATGACAATTTCATGATCATATAAAAATAAAAATGTGATTTTTGTAGGGCTTTTGGTACCCAAAGGGGTCCGGAAAAGTCATTTTTCGTGAAAAAGGTAAATTTTAAAACGTCTAGGGGTTCAGAATAGCGATATGATATAGGTTATTTTTGGCAAAATAGGGCCAATGATTTTGTTTGAAATACGGGCTTTTAAAACACTATTTGAGCTGTACGGGATTTAATATAAAAATATAACTTACGATAAAACATTGAATAAATATCCAAAACACGTTCGGATCAAAATAGACAACACGTAGCACATAGTAATTAGGGTTTTACGACTCCACACATTTAATCACATAATAATACACATAATTTATATTTATTATAATATAATACAAGCGTAATTTCTCGGTCATTACAATCATTTTCTTTATTAGGGAGTTCAGCGCTAATAATGTGATCGATATCTTCTGTAGACACGAGTTTGTGACCGTCAGCTAGCCATAGGACAATATGTGCATGCGGGAGGCCGCGCTTTTGAAATTCTATTGTGTACACAGCTACATGCATGTTACCAATGTTGTTAACTATGATGAACCAGACAAAAACAAAATAATCTGACATTGACAACTGCCTTTTAAATTGAATTTGTTCATTTTTTTCCGAATAACCATTTTATACTATATGTATAATAATGGCGTATTGAGAAATTTAGCTCCCATATTTTGAGGTTATCCTGTAAGGACGCGGCCAACCAATCTTTCTTTATGAAATCAGACATCATGGTATCTAGTTTAAGCTTGAACACTCATGCAACAAGGTCTGGTCGCACAGATGCAGTTGTACTACCTGCTGCAGCAAGCGCGCGCTGTATTTCCACCCATTTTGGATTGCAAGTGAAAGTCATAAACAAATCAGGGTGGCCGTATTCCTTGCAGATATCTAATGAATCTTGAAAATTTTGTTGCGTATACCTAAAACCACTTGTAAAGCTTGATGGTAGCACTATACTCTTGCCGACTTCAGTGGCCGGGACATCTCCATGCCTAACAGAAGAAACAATGTTCTTATAAAGGTCTGATCCAAATATTGATTGATGTGTCTCTACCCACTTTAATCGTCCGCGCTCAATACAACACCAGGCATCAACCACATATTGTAAAAATAGTCTCCCCCTAATAAAAGAGTGTGCCCCTCGCTAGCACGACACTGCAGTCTGAATGCCTGAAATTCTTGCATGCTGACAGTCTTGTCATTGTCCTGGTTCACATTATTAACATGATGATGTTTAATACCTAGGCGATAGCCATCTTCCCCGCGAATGAAGAGCAAAGATATTACAATGACATAAAACACGGATGTATTTCTATTATTCTTTGCAGGCCTCCTCGTTTGTACTCAACCACTATATCCTTGTGGTTGGCTAGGTTGTTGTCCACTGCAAGGCCTACAAATTCATAATCATTTCTGCCTATGAGGTTTATTAAACGCCCATTAGTAGACCTCTTTTCCAGAAGCCGAAGCCGAACGGGTATTTGTTCAGATAAAGGGTATCATTCGCAAATCTGTTTAAAGATTCCCAGAAGCACATTTTCTCTAATAAGCATTTGTAATAATAAATTAACAATATCGCGATCCAACAGATCTCCACTACGCGGGAATTGTAAACGGTAATCAACTGCCTCTTGTCCGTCATACATGTAGAACTGGGCAAATTTAGGTGTGCGACCATCAGGTGCAACTAAAGAACTAATACTATGATATACATTATCATTGACGCGAAACACATATGGTCCTGATCCGTTGTTTATTCTCTCATCCACACTGTCGCCAAATGAACACTGTGCAAAAATAATGTTGTACATCCATAGATTATGCTAGAACTTTATTTCCCTCATAGTAGTGCCAATGAGAAGTTGTTTTAGTTCAAGCGGTGTCTCCTTTAGTAAAGGAAGCTGCACTTTTCCCTTAGCACAACAAATAGAGTAAGCCTTAGGACCCGTGCCCACGTGTGTACCAGTAAATTTTGTTGCCCATACAAGTGCGCCACAGAACTTGCACACCTGATCTTGTCGTCCGTTATCCTGTATTGTGTTGTTGGTAGCTTCAAGAAGGACTTTCATAAGCATATTAGTTTTACCCTTTTTAAGAAAAAATATCAAGGCAGACTTGCCAAAGTCCCTTTTCTTCTTGTCAATGTGTGTAAGACGGTGAGGGGACTCCATAGCCGAAACTGGGAGCACACTGAAGAGTGTTATGTGAAAGTTCTAAATAGTTTGCATATGAAAAACACAAAACAATGATACACAATGTTGTTACCAATCGCTGGTATTGTATCAGATGTTTTGGTCTTATCCTTTATATTGAAACATAAATACCAATAAAGAATACTCTAGACAAGCTTAAAAAGAGGGGACATCATTGGCATGTTTATTATATTTATGACAATTGACAACTGGATATCTTTCTTATTTTACAATTACCTATTTACGAACAGATACCTTATTGTTTTTTTAATTACCTATTTGTGAATCTCCACTTTGCAATCACCATAACATTAAACATAAACTGAAATAAACAGATGTGCTAAAGGCTACCTCCGCCCCTTCTCCTTACTGCTAATGGACCCACCTGGCCTTCTATTATAAGTGAGGAAAATGATAAAACATTTTTTGTAAATATACGGTCAACGGTGTGTTAAATTAAGATTTTTAAACAAATTCCTACTAAAGGAAATTGATGATATAAATGTGCTTTCCTTTCTAGAGCCACACTCTTCATTGATATCCAAATTTAACTTATAAGTGTATGTGTATGTGTATGTGTATGTGTATATGTATGTGTATATGTATGTGTATGTGTATGTGTATGTGTTAAACACCTACAAGAAGGATAAAAATATCTGGAAAACTGACTATACTGCAATCCAAGTACAACATGAATGGTTTTATTACCTCCAGATCGCCGGGCATTAAGTCGCTTTTTAGCTACACGTCGTGCCTCGACCAAGCTATCTATAATGGCAATCCTAGGCCTGCCTTTCTTACGAGTTGGTTGTTCCATGTATCTTGCTGGCCACCTGAAAAAAAATCACTTAAATTCTAAAATCTATGAGGAGAGACCTGTAGTCTAGAAGGCCTAAATTAATATTGCAAAAATGAGGCACATACCATTAAATCATCATTCAAAGGCAGTTAATGTGCACTACAAACTTAGCAAAATATGGACCGAAGCTGACTGTATATGACAAGATTGACATCATTTTTGCCCATAAAAGAACCGTAGAAAGAAAAATTAATAAAATAAAACTTTTTTATTAGTTGATTTGTGATTAATTAAATATTAAATCAGTTATAATAGATTAAGAAAAGAAATCTCATGAGCTGGTATCATTATGAGCTTCCAATGATTATCCTTTATTTATCTGATGAATAGGATAAAATAATAAGTTTCAGTAATCAGAAGTTTTCTATTTGGAATGGGTGAGTACCTTAACACAAACTAATCTAAAAGACAAGTTTTCCCCCTTTTTAGTATAAAATAAGTGAAATGAAGGGAATTGGAAAGAATATGTGTATCAGTGGCAAAGTTGTCGAAAAATAGACCCTGGTTCCAAGAAATTGATAATTAACTTTTGTTTATCGAAGAAAGTTCAAGAAGAATCTACGTATAACAAATATATTCGTTTTAGTTGTTAGGTCACACAACACTATAGAATGGGATTGAATATAGTGTTTATACAATCAAATCGATTTAGAACACAAGTATGTAATAGTAATCAAGTTTATTCAATATAATAAGCTATGTTACAAAGTAGGTTAAACTACTCTCTCAGTGATGAACAATATCACTAAGAGCTGCTAGGTTACATTGAATAATGTTCTCGTGAATGATAACACATATAGTGTAAACCCTAAGCTCTGTTTATATAGTACATAGTTACAAGATATCTTCTAATTGATATGGAATATAATTCTGTCTCCTAAAATATATCAATCAGATATTATCTTCTGTAGTCCTATAGCTGTCCAACTCTTCATGCATATCTTCTTTTGTATTAGTCCAGATCCTCTCCTGTAAATCAACTGCATTCCTTATCTGAAGTACCCGCACTTAAGTCCTAATATAAATCCTGACTTCATTAAGTTCTCATATAAGTTCTGATTTCAGTAAGTTCTGATTTCCAGTAAGTCCTGATAAGTCCTAATATTAAGTTCTGAAACTAAACACAATGAATTAGACATGACATCACAAATATATCTAACAATCTCCCCCAACTTGTAAATTATGAAAAATATACAAGTTAATAGATTTGATGATGTCAAAAATATTTAAGTACAAATGCAATGAGAGTTTATTTATACAACTAACTACAACTTACAGTACATGTAGCTTTACCAATATCACTGGATCAATCTGAATCCAAAGTGATTCCTTGTAAAGTCTTTTACCAGCTTGTCTTCAGCTTTTCTCAGAACTTCAACTAACTGTGCTTTGACTTACATCAGTTCTTCATCTTCATTGTCACCAATCTGATAAATGGTTGTTCTGAGTGCTGGAATAGATGTTCTTTCAAGACCATCTCCAAGTATGATAACTCTAGGATGTGAAGAGTCTTCATTGTAGCATAGACAATTTCCTTTCAGAATAACTTCCACATTAGCCGAGTTCTTCCTCGTAGGAATTTCTCTTCCATAATCTTCAGTTATTTTTGGAATGTACTGAGAAGCCTTTGTACCAGAGATTCTGAGAAGATCTCATATAGCCTTCAAAATATATATTCTGACCATCTTCTTGTAACATCAGATTTTACTTCCAGAAGGTAGTCAATATGTTGAAGCTCTTTGACAGACTTCTTTAGCACATCAGTATCAGCCATTTTGTAAGTTCTGCCATCATTGAGAAATAAGATCAATTTCTCTTTTAGATCATCTTTATCATGAGAATCCATCACAATTTGAGCACACAAGACTTTGTCAAGGTGCTTTTGTTTGATTTGTTCATATGGTTTGTCTGTCAACATGAAAGGATCTCTTAGAGTGACTTCTACTCCTATTTGTATCTTTTCTTCATCAGAACCTAATCCAACTCTATCTCTAGGTTTCTTGGCTCTTAATCCAAATGTTGCAAGTTGATTAATCATTAGATTGGACTTAGGTTCCACTGGAGTAGCTTTGTTCCATGGCAGCTTCTTCTTATCAGCAATTGTCATCTTGTTCAAATCAACTTGAGCGCTGTCAAAGGTTGATGTCTTGATGACTTGATCATGATTTGTTATTTCATTATCTTCTTGAGCAGATAGCTTCTCAGAATTTGATAAACTCTGAGCTTCTAGAGTTTGAGTAGCTTGAGAATTATCAGTAGTTAACTCTGTTTCTTTCAGTTTCTTCCTTCTCTTCAAAGATTCAACTTCCTCTTCTATCAGAGTATCATCATCATGCATTGTAGCTTGATAGGAAGGATCTATTAGAACTGAAGGAATTTCCTTCTTCTGAATTTTTGTTGCTTCATCAGCCTTTTCTTTCCCTTTTGCTTTGGGATCAATCTCAACTTGTGATTTTGTCTTGGGCTTTGAAGCCTCAGAAGTTGACCTTTCCTTGATCACAATGCCTTTTACCTTAGGCCTTGGAGGTTTCTTTGCATTAGAATCTTTAGATTAAGATTTGTCTTCTCAGCTGTAAATCTAGCTTATTCCTCATTTAGAGTCTCTTAATCCATTCCAGGATTATGCTTGAGAAATAATCTTCTAGCAATCTCTTCATAAAGTGACTGAATCTTGGGATCCTTATACTATACAGTAGTCTCCCTTCCCTTAAGCTTCAGAGTTTGTAAAAACTTCTGAGAGTCTCGACTTCCTCCTTGAATAAGAATATCAGAACTTGATATCAGACTTTGATTATCAGAACTTGCTTTCAGAACTTGAGCATTCACAACTTCAGAACTTGTATTCTTCTATGTAGATGATTTGCTAGAATCAGAAATTAGTTTCCATGAAGAAACTTTGTTACTTTGCCCTTGACCTTTGCCCTTGCTAGGGTTTCCCTGGTCATCTCCTTTATCATCCTTCTTCTTCAGTACTTGAATAGTAGAACATTTGGACTTAACTACATTCTCCCCCTTTTTGGCATCATCTGGAAGGAGTAGTGAAAGAAGGAGTTCCACTAAAGATTGGATTTCATTGAGTTGTGCTTGTTGAGAGGCTTGATTCTGCGGGACCTCATTCAATTGGGCCTGTTTCTTTTCTTGAGCCTCCTCAATTGCGTCCACTTTCTCTTTAATTGGTCTGATAAACCGCTTTTTATCTAGTTTGATCTCCATGTCCAGCTTATCATCTTTTTCCAGAAGTTTATTAACTTTTTCATGAGTTGTGGAGTGTAGAACTTGAAGATTTTTGGTACTGAGAGTTGTGACTTTAAGTTGTGCTTTAAAATCAAAATTTGTCAGCAACTCATCAGCTTTTGCAATATGATCTGACAGAACTTTTGAGCTGGGAATAAAGTCAGATTCATTCCACTTCTTGGTCCATTCAACTCCTCTGTGAGTTTCTTCCCAAAGAACATGAACATCTTCTTCAACAAATTTTAACAATGCCTCATTTCTAAGAATTGGAGTATTTACTGGAGCACTCTCTCCAGAACTTGAGTGAATCTCATCATCTTCTGATAGTACTAAAGTGTGTGTCACTGAAGGTGATTCTGGTACAACTTCATCTATTTCCACATGCAGAATTGGGGTCGTAGGAACTTCAGCATTTAGTGGAGAAACAGGTGGAGTTATCTCCTTTGATGGTGCTTCCAGATACAAGACAGTTGGTATGTTAAGCCTGTGAATATCAATTTCAGGACTTAATCCTGAATCTTTAACTGTAACAGTTTCTTTGATTGGAGAGATATGAGGTGTGATCACTGTACCTTGAACAGTGTCTTCAGCTTGAGGTGGAGGTGGAAAAGCTTCAATCACTATTGGTTCTGATGAGATCAGAGATTCCTGATCCCCTTCCTCAGCTTCTTCATATTGAGCTTGTGTAATTTTCACACCTGCTCTCTTCTTCTTTGATCTTCTGGATGATGGAGGAGTTGCTTGAGCAGCATCAGAACTTGAAGTTCTTTTCCTTTTTAAAATTCCAGAACCCTCAGCTTCAGTTTGTTTCTGAGGAGTTACCTCTTTCTGAAAAATTTCCTTTTCAGCTTCTATTATCACAGGTTCTGATGCAGGAACCTGGTGTTGGATTTTAATCGCAGCGGAGGCATGGTAAAACACTTTTACACACATAAAATCTAAATAAAAGCATACAGATCATGAATAAAAATTTGAGGGATCTAATCTAACCTTTAAATAATTCGGAGACAACGATCAAAGATCCTTAGCAGTTGCTCCTCAAGTGTGAAGCACTCCACCGGCATCCACCAAGAAAACAATGTTAAGGAGGAGGAAGGAGGTGGAGAGAATTGGGTTTTCCAAACTTTTTGGGTTTTTGGGGTTCCTATAAAATTAGGGTCTATAATAGTATATTTATAGGCAAAATTTTCAGCTGAAATTTTCCCATAAATATTATTATTATTATCCCATTTATTATTCTAATTAATAATTAAAACACCTTTTAATTATTAATCCTTTTTCTAAACATTTTAGAAATAATTCTCTCTCTTGATTTAATTTCCAAAAATTAAATCCTTAATTAATAATATTAAGAACTTTTATTAATTAATTTGTAATCAATTAAATCTCATTTAATCAATTATTAAATTTTCCAATTAATTATTTATTTCATAAATAAATAATTATTAGCCATTATTAATTATTTCCTCCACCATTAAATTATTCTCTTTTTGTGGTGTGACCTTGTAGGTTCAATATTAAGCCGGTAGTAGAAATAAATAATAATAAAACTATTTTATCATTATTTATATAAATTCTCTAATTTATTAAATATGATTAATTAATTAATCACATTTATTCTACATCGTGAGGGATACTTCTCAGCATATCGCGACTATCCGGATAATATGAATTCACTGCTTAGAATACCAAGAACCTATTCAGTGAATAGTTACCGTACAATAAACTCCTTTTACCCTACAATGTCCCGATTAAATACAAGGCATGGATCTCGTGTAAAGCCTATCTAATTCAATCACTTGCTTACCATTTACTATGCGTAGTTCTATGCAAATTAGAAACTCCTTTCTAATTTCATTCACTCTGGCCAGAGATTCCTGAACTAGCATAAGTGGATCAGCCTTGAATATTCGCTTCCTTCACTGAAAGGGGTAGATCCTTTATTGATCATACACTATCTTCGTGTACAAATTCCTATACCCAGTAGAGCCCTAATAATTGTCCTTGGAGACTAAGAACTAAACCAAAGCATAGTTCAGTGTACACAAGATGACTATGATGACCTCAAGTCTAAGGATACTTGTACAACTATCACTATGTGAACAACTGCTGACACGTGAGTGAACTCCATCAGTTGTTCAGCTGTGCGAGTCATGTTCAGTGAACTTATTCTATAATAAGCACCTACATACTAGCTATAGTGTCACCACACAAATGTCTATGAGAACAGACATCCTTCATAATGAAGCAAGCATAGTTTGTACCGATCTTTGCAGATTATTAATTACCAGTTAGTAATCCTATGATGAGGAACTATTTAAGTTTAGAGTTATCATCTTTTAGGTCTCACTATTATGATCTCATCATAATCCATAAAAAGCTTTACTCTAAACTATGGTATATCTTATTTAAACACTTAATAGATAGAGCCCGTAATAAAAACAAAACAAGTCTTTTATTAATATTAATAAAATCAAAACAGATTACACATGAAGTTATTCCTAAATCCTAATACATGATTGGACTTAGGACATATTCCTTTCACCTGGACATGTTCATCTTCATCTGATTCATCTCTAAGAATCATCCTTCTTCTCCTTGGTGGAGATTTAGGAACAGATTTAGTTCTTTTGGTTGTGGGCTTAGAGGATGTGTAAGATTTTACAACTGGCACCTTTTGAGAAGTACCAGAGGTTTTGGATTTGAAAGGTGAGGTTCTGATTGTAGGTGCTGATGGTTGATGAGAGGATTGTGGTGGTTGGAAATAGCTTCGGATGGTAGGTTGTGGATGAGAGTTGGATGGCTGTATTGGTGGAGGTTGAGAGGGTCCAACTTCAGGAAATTGGGCTATATATGTGTTGGGGTCAGAGTTTACTAAGAACTGTTTTACTGATGTAGGAATTTGAAGGGGTCTTAGTATCTCTTTCTTATTTTCAATAGATAACAAGTCTGTGAAGGCCCTTTTAGCAAGTTTAAAAGGTTGAATTGACTCACTAAAGTTTTGGGGTTTATCAGAACAACAAAAACTGTAAATGAGTCGACAAAATCTAGCAAAATAAACAGTATTTGGGTCCTCCTTCATCCTATCCCCAATAAAACCCAAAATAGCCGTAGCATAATCAAAATGAGCTTGATTAACAAGTGCATACCCTATTTGATGACTCAGAATTGGAATGGCATCAAAATTTGAGCATTTTTTGGCAAAAGCTCTGGTGATGTAGTCAAAGAAAAAGGTCCACTCCCTTCTTATGTAGGGTCTCTTCAGTTGTCCCGGCTTGGATAAATTTTTGTCATAGCCAAGATTGGCCATCATACTCTGTAGTAGTGGATCTTCAATCTGAGCATTGAAATTGTAATTTTCTGGCAGATGTAGAGCTTGTCGAACAGTAGACAAAGTAACCAGATGCTCATCTTCCCCTGTTGTGAAAATAATACTTGGGGACCTAGCTTCACCACCATCATCATAAACACCAGTCCTCAAAAACTCCAGTATCTGTGTTCCTGAGAGTAATTGTGGTTGGGTCAAAGCATTCCCAATCTCACTGTTAGCATCAGCCTTGCTGAGAATAGTCATGTAGTTATTGGGGACGAACTTGGCTCCATTAAAGATGATGTCCTTGGGTGCCATTTCTGTAAGAAATTAAGTGAAAAGTTGTGTGTACGAAAGGTGTTTGATAAAATGCCTGTAAGAGTGTCCGTCAGAAAATAGTAAGAAAAAGAAAGAGAGGGAGAGAGAGAGAGAGAGAGAGAAAGAGTAAAAGAAATAATAGATAAGTAAGAGTAGGTAAAAGATTGTGAAATCTTTTAACTCTAATATATATACCCTTTTCACTCAACGGCTCTTTTTGGAAGTAAAATAGATATTTGACACCTGTCACGCAGTAAATAGTCAAAACAGTGGTTAGTGGGCACGGGAAATGTGTAGTAATTATTGCTCACATGCTTTTTTTCAAAACAAACACACAACCCATAAACCAAATGATTATTACTATTTTTATCTCACTTAATTATTTTCTGATAAAAATGACCGTTACATTAAAAACTAAAAATAAGTCAAGTAAATAAATAATGCCACGTAAGTATCAGAGTTTCCACTAGGATTTGCATCAGAACTTGACTATTATCAGAATTTAATGGTCATCAGAAAATGGCTTATGTACTCAAAAAGTGAATTTCTATTTCTGTGTTTCTTCACACAAATACTGACTGCTTTCTTCAGAGTTTAATCATCAGAACATAATCATAACTTGTCCTAAGAATTTATGCAAATAATACTTAACTATTTGTCAGAAACAACTTAATCACCACAGTAATTTTCATCATTCATATGGAGTGAGATTGTGTGCATTTGCAAATGATCAAATAAAGATTAAAGTCTGATAAACTTCAGATATCTTAGAAATAAGGCATAACTAAGAAAAATGCTTAAAATCTGTCTTTAATTTTGAAGTATACTATAGAATAAATTTATGCAAGAGTCCACCTCAACTGTTTGTGCTCATTTTATGCATCTTTTGACATTCTTTTTATAATGGCTTCTCAGTGTAAATGAGTCACAACTGCTATCAGAATTTATGCTGTTAACAGAATATTTCTCTAATAATCAGAGAATGTGAAAAGTCACCAAGAAAAATTTATTTGCTTTTCTAATGCATATAGCTTAATACCAGCAATGTACTTGATTTTGCCTTTCACATATTTACTCTAGATCTCAAAGGAGTACCTGATTTTAATTTTTCTTTTCTTTTATTTTCTTCAGATAAGTGAGGCTTATCAAGCATGTAGTTCATCCTTAAGATCTACTCACATCAGAATTTGACAGATAACAAACAATAATCTAGTTTGTGACTTAGTAATAAGATACAAGAAATAACTTTGACTAAGATCAAAATCAGAGTTTGCTTGTGTTATTGATTTCCACATAAACAACTAATTTAAACATGGGATACATAGTTTGTTAAAGACTACTAAGTCAGCATCTAGCAAAGTAATCCTCATTGGAATGAATAGTCACAGAACATTCTAAACACTATCAGAGTATATAGAATCACATCAGATAACAATCAGTATTTAATATGATACATTTTAAGCACAGATTACATTGAGATTAGACAATTTGTAAACACTGATCATAAAGTCTGATGCATGAGAATAAAAACTAAACAGATTTTGAGAAAGAACCTGAAACGATTCCAAGTTCATTTACCAGTCTTGTAAAAGTAGCTTTACATAGTGGTTTTGTAAAGATATATGCTAGTTGTTGATCTGTTGGGACAAAATGCAATTCTACTGTACCTTCCATCACATGTTCCCTTATGAAATGGTACCTAATGCTGATGTGCTTTATCATTGAGTGTTGAACTGGATTAACTGTCATAGCAATAGCACTTTGATTATCACAGTAAATGGGTATTTTAGAAAATCCTAACCCATAGTCCAGCAACTGATTCTTCATCCAAAGAATCTGTGCATAACAGCTTCCTACAGCAATATATTCTGCTTCTGCAGTTGATGTGGAAATTGATTTCTGTTTCTTGATAAACTAAGAAACCAATCTGCCTCCAAGAAATTGGCAGCTTTCACTAGTGCTTTTCCTATCTATTTTGTATCCTGCAAAATCTGCATCTGAGTAACCCATTAGCTTAAAATCTGATTCCCTAGGATACCACAGTCCTAGATCAGATGTACCCTTGAGGTACTTGAAAATTCTTTTCACAGCTATTAGATGAGGTTCTCTTGGATCAGCCTGAAATCTTGTACAAAGACAGGTCGCATACATGATATCAGGTCTAATTGAAGTTAAATAGAGTAAAGAGCCAATCATACCTCTGTAGGTAGTAATATCTACTGATGCTCCAGTTTTTTTTATCTAACTTGGTGGAAGTGGCCATGGGAGTGGATGCAGTTGAACTGTCTTGCAATCCAAATTTCTTGAGTAAATTTCTGGTGTACTTGGATTGATTTATGAAAGTACCTTCTTCAATTTACTTGACTTGAAGTCCCAGAAAATAGCTAAGTTCTCCCATCATACTCATTTGATATCTTGACTGCATTAGCTTTGAAAATCTTTCACAAAGTTTTGTATTTGTAGAGCCAAAGATGATATCATCAACATATATATGTACCAAAAGTAAGTCTTTTCCATGGTTGAGGTAGAACATAGTTTTATCAATTGTGCCTCTGGTAAATCCACTTTCCAGAAGAAATTGAGCTAAAGTCTCATACCATGCTCTAGGAGCTTGCTTGAGACCATAAAGTGCTTTGTCAAGCCTGTAGACATGATTTGGAAATTTTGGATCTACAAAGCTTGGAGGTTGTTCAACATATACCTCTTCTTCCAATTCTCCATTAAGAAAAGCACTTTTCACATCCATTTGAAAGAATTTAAACTTCTTGTGAGCAGCATAAACCAAAAAGATCCTTATGGCTTCCAATCTAACAATTGGAACAAATGTTTCATCATAGTCAATACCCTCCTGTTGAGAGTAACCTTTAGTAACCAGCCTTGCTTTGTTTCTTGTAATTATGCCATCACTGTCAGTTTTGTTTCTGAACACCCATTTTGTACCAACAATGGATTTGTTCTTTGGTCTTGGCACTAGGGTTCGGACTTTATTTCTTTCAAATTCATTTAACTCTTCCTGCATTGCTTGCACCCAATCAGTATCTTGAAGAGCTTCTTCCACTTTTTTTAGTTCAGTCTGAGATAGAAAGGAATGATATAAACATTCATTTATTATTGCAGTTCTAGTTCTGACACCTGCTTCAGGATCTCCAATTATTAAGTCTGGTGTATGTTATTCAGTCCACTTCCTTGCAGATGGAAGTTGATCTCTAGAACTGGATCCTCCCCCATGATCCATGCTGTCTCCATCAGCATTTTCTGATGCTCCCCCTGAAGTTATGCTCTCCGAAATTTCACAATTTGAGTTGGATCCTTCAGGAATTGAAGAATCAGAGTTTCCAGAATTATCAGAATTTGGCTCATCAGAACTTGATGAATCAGCACTTGAAGAGCCAATGACTGGTTCTATTGCTTCTTGAGAATCTTGAGATGTGGTATGTGAAAGAGATATGTCCTAAGTCCAATCTCGTATGAGGATTTAGGAATAACTTTTATGTAATCTGTTTTGATTTCATTGATATTAATAAAAGACTTGTTTTGTTTTTATTACGGGCTCTATCTATTTATGTGTTTAAATAAGATATACCATAGTTTAGAGTAAAGCTTTTTATGGATTATGATGAGATCATAATAGTGAGACCTAAAAGATGATAACTCTAAACTTAAATAGTTCCTGGTCATAGGATTACTAACTGGTAATTAATAATCCGTAAAGATCGGTACATACTATGCTTGCTTCATTATGAAGGATGTCTGTTCTCATAGATATTTGTGTGGTGACACTATAGCTAGTATGAAGGTGCTTATTATAGAATAAGTTCACTGAACATGACTCGCACAGCTGAACAACTGATGGAGTTCACTCACGTGTCAGCAGTTGTTCACATAGTGATAGTTGTACAAGTATCCTTAGACTTGAGATCATCATAGTCATCTTGTGTACACTGAATTATGCTTTGGTTTAGTTCTTAGTCTCCAGGGACAATTATTAGGGCTCTACTGGGTATAGGAATTTGTACACGAAGATAGTGTATGATCAATAAAGGATCTACCCCTTCCAGTGAAGGAAGAGAATGTTCAAAGCTGATCCACTTATGCTAGTTCAGGAATCTCTGGCCAGAGTGAATGAAATTAGAAAGGAGTTTCTAATTTACATAGAACTGAGCATAGTGAATGGGAAAGCAAATGATTAAATTAGATAGGCTTGACACAAGATCCATGCCTTGTATTTAATCAGGACATTGGAGGGTAGAAGGAGTTAATTGTACGGTAACTATTCACTGAATAGGTTCTTGGTATTCTAAGCAGTGAATTCATATTATCCGGATAGTCGCGATATGTTGAGAAGCATCACTCACGATGTAGAATAAATATAATTAATCAGTTAATTATATTTAGTGAATTTTAGTATTCATGTAAATAATTAATAAAAGTTTATTATTATTTATTTCTACTACCGGCATAATATTGAACCTACAGGGTCACACCATAAAAGAATATTTTCTTTGATGAAATAATGAGAGAGAGAATTATTTTCTAAATAGTTAAGAAAAGAAATAATGATTAAAATAGTTTTAATTATTATTAAAGCATTTTATGAAGATAAAATATGGGGGTTAATATATATGAAGATATATTATAAAACCCTAGGAGAGCCCTATAAATAGAATGAGATGGATGGCTCATTTGATTGGACACACAATTTTGGTTTTGTGAAAACCCTAGCCTCCATCTTCTTCCTCTCTCTCTCTCCCCCAAAAAATCCATTTATATAAAAGCTTAGTTTTATAAAAAGGTTCATCGAAGAGGATCGTTCTTGGTGGATACCGGTAGAGTGCTTCACACACTGAGGAGCAACTGCTAGCACTCCAATATTATAAAGCTTCGATTCACGAGGTATGGTTTCGATTCCTCAGTTTTTCCCTTTTATACGTTTTTCTATATGTGCGGTATATGATTTTTACGGAATAAATGTTATTTCACGCTTCCACTCATCCGTAAATTCCATCATTGGCATCAGAGCTAGGTTCTGCATATAGAGATTCATATAAAAAAATTCAGATTTTTTTATGCATGTATGGATTTATTATAATTTTTGCAAGTTTATTTAGGTTTAATTATGAATTAATTCGAAATAATTTTTGCATGAGATTTTGACTACTGATCTGGGTTCTACAAGTGTTGTGATTGTCTAGGTATTTTTTTCATAATTTTGTGATGTGTAGATTATTTGTTATGAATTTTTTAAAATTGTTTTAATTAAAAATTCATGAAATAATTTTGCATGTGAATAATTATGATTAAAATTTGCACAAGGACCCATGGCTGATTTGGTATTTTTCTGCTATTCCCTGATTTAAGAAATCATATTATTTTGATTTTTATTAATTTATTAATTAACTGTTAATTAATTTATTAATAATAAAATTAAAATAATAAAAATATTAATAAGAGTTATTAATTAAGGGAGTAAAGGAAAGGGGGTTAGTTCAATTTTTTTTGTAACGGCTGGCAGACAAACAGCTTCGGCAGGAGAAGGAACAAAACAAAACAAAAAAAAGGGGAAAGAAACCTGCTATCGGCTGCTGCAGGTGCGTGCAGCGCACGCGGGGTGGGGGTGTGTTGCGCATTCCGTGAATGCGTTACACACTGTTGCGCATTTACGGAATGCGTTACAAACGTAAATGGCTCAACAGTGTTGTAACGCATTACGTGATTGCGTTATAGACCTTGTAACGCATTACTGTAATGCGTTACAGCCCATCTATCTTTTTAAAATTTGATTTTTGGGAGTTTCGTAACTCCGTTTTAGGCGTGCAATATATCGTTGGATTCGTTTTTCCGAGACGGATCTAATGGAGTGGTCAAATATTTTTTTATATAAAAGTTTTGAACTGTTTATATTCCCGAAAGTGTTTTAAAGCATGTTTTAATTGTTTTAATTGTTTTTAAATGCTATAATAAATCCATACATCATTATATCAATGTGTGACATGATATTACTTGCATGCTTACTTGTTTATTTATTTTTATATATGAGATATATGCCTGTGTTTACCATGCGATGATAGATTTAGGTGAACTTAAATCAATATAAGGCGTGCTCTAGAAAATCTAGAATAGGAATCGTTTCTTGCCTTGACAATAATATTATGAATACAATCATGAGATTCTTGTGTTTATGAAACACGTAATTAAATATGAATTTTCAATTTTGAGAGAAAGGATGATTCTGTCAACAACAGATTTCTATCTATAAGAAAGGGTTATTAAGTGACGCCTCTTGACAATGCTCCACCCGATCTGGGAATCATCTGATTATCGATTATTGATTTGAAATATTTAATTTAAAAGGAAGAATCTCTTTATAATATGATTATGATTGTAACGTAATATAATCCCTCTAAAATTAAATAATATCAAGTAGTAATTGGCCAATGACACAACGGGCTTGTGTCGGTCATAACCTTCCAACATGATAGAAAGTGGTTCTTAGTTTTAAATCATTGTCGTTTCGTGCTACAGCCGAGGGCTTTGATTTCAAAATATGGAATACTTGTCTATTACATAGAGATGTGTACATTAAATTAGAATCTAAAGGTCGTTACGTGCTACAGCCGTGGGCCGTTGGAGACTGATTCAATTGTACGGAATGTTGGGTTAGACTTGACTTAGAATATTGAGTTTGTCGTGCCACAGCCGTGACTCAAGTATTCAAGAGGCTAAAGTTTGATTAGGAAATAACATAAGATGTAATTGACAAGAGTTGTCTGCCTATTGAACATTACATGGCGGTTCGTGCCACAGCCGAGGTTGTGTGATGGAATGTAGGATCCCTATTCCCACTAGCATTATGAATGCTTAATTTTTCACGTAGGGGGTTGAATAAATTAGATGAACTAGTGGGAGCCACTTATGAATAAAGACCTGATTCATATAGTGTTTTGAAATGAAATTGAATATTTGCTAAGTGTTGTTATGTGTTTATCATTTACAGATTTACTATATTATGTCTTCTGCACTATCACTCAGGAGCATACTAGATGCTCACAAGTTGACTGATCCTAATTTAGCTGTATGCTTTCATTGTAACAAGTTAGGGCACTGGAAGAGAAACTGCAAGGTTTACCTTGCAGAATTGAAGAAGAGGAAGGGTAGTAAGACTACCGCTTCTGATTCAGGCATGTTCATGATCGAAGTTAATATGTCACTAGGTCAAATTTCTACTTGGGTATTAGATACCGCCTGTGGTTCTCATATTTGCAATTCGTTGCAAGGACTAAAGGGAAGTAGGAATCTTGAAAAAGATGAGGTGATTCTACGTATGGGCAATGGAGCAAGGGTTGCGGCCATATCTGTAGGATCATTTAGTTTACATATGCCTACGAGCAAGACTATTATTTTGAATAATTGTTATTACGTTCCCTCTATTGTAAGGAATATTGTTTATATCCCTATGTTGGATTTGGATGGTTTTTCATTTATTATTAAGAATAATGAATGTTCTATCCTTAGAGATAATATTCTTTATGGACGTGGAATTTTAAATAATGGTCTGTATGTATGTGACGTAGAGCATGATTTACTTCAGATTGAACAAACTAATAAAAGAAAACGAGATGATGAAAATCTGACCTATTTATGGCACTGTAGGCTAGGTCATATTAGTGAAAATAGACTTCGGACATTGCATAAGGAAGGGTTACTAGACCCCTTTGATTTTGAATCATATCCTACATGCGAGTCTTGTCTATTGGGTAAAATGACCAAATATCCATTTAGTGGACATGGAGAGAGGGCTGCAGATTTGCTAGGATTGGTACACACAGATGTATGTGGACCAATGTCTACGCAAGCCATGGGTGGATTTTCATACTTCATTACTTTCATAGATGATAGATCTAGATTCAGATATGTGTATTTGATGAAACACAAGTCTGAAGCCTTTGAAAAGTTCATGGAGTATAAGTATGAAGTGGAGAAACAAACCAAACACAGTATTATAACTCTTCGATCAGATCGAGGTGGTGAATACTTGAATGGAGAGTTTCTAGATTATCTCAAAGAAAATGGTATAGTCTCCCAGTGGACTCCTCCATATACTTCACAGTTGAATGGGGTATCTGAAAGGAGAAATCGAACTCTGTTAGACATGGTTCGGTCCATGATGAGCTATGCGAATCTTCCAGTATTCCTATGGGGTTACGCATTGGAAACCTCAGCATATTTAGTGAATAAGGTGCCTTCCAAATCTGTCCCTAAAACTCCATATGAGATATGGAAAGAAAGGAAACCGAGTCTTAAACACGTTAATATTTGGGGATGTCCATGAAAGGAATATGTCCTAAGTCCAATCATGTATGAGGATTTAGGAATAAATTTTATGTAATCTGTTTTGATTTTATTGATATTAATAAAATACTTGTTTTGTTTTTATTACGGGCTTTATCTATTTAAGTGTTTAAATAAGATATACCATAGATTAGAGTAAAGCTTTTTATGGATTATGATGAGATCATAATAGTGAGACCTAAAAGATGATAACTCTAAACTTAAATAGTTCCTGGTCGTAGGATTACTAACTGGTAATTAATTATCCACAAAGATCGGTACATACTATGCTTGCTTCATTATGAAGGATGTCTGTTCTCATAGACATTTGTGTGGTGACACTATAGCTAGTATGTAGGTGCTTATTATAGAATAAGTTCACTGAACATGACTCGCCCAGCTAAACAACTGATGGAGTTCACTCACGTGTCAGCAGTTGTTCACATAGTGATAGTTGTACAAGTATCCTTAGACTTGAGGTCATCATAGTCATCTTGTGTACACTGAACTATGCTTTGGTTTAGTTCTTAGTCTCCAGGGACAATTATTAGGGCTCTACTGGGTATAGGAATTTGTACACGAAGATAGTGTATGATCAATAAAGGATCTACCCCTTCCAGGGAAGGAAGCGAATGTTCACGGCTGATCCACTTATGCTAGTTCAGGAATCTCTGGCCAGAGTGAATGAAATTAGAAAGGTGTTTCTAATTTGCATAGAACTACGCATAGTAAATGGTAAGCAAGTGATTAAATTAGATAGGCTTGACACGAGATCCATGCCTTGTATTTAATCGGGACATTGTATTTATTATAGAATAAGTTCACTGAACATGACTCACCCAGCTGAACAACTGATGGAGTTCACTCACGTGTCAGCAGTTGTTCACATAGTGATAGTTGTACAAGTATCCTTAGACTTGAGGTCATCATAGTCATCTTGTGTACACTGAACTATGCTTTGGTTTAGTTCTTAGTATCAAGGAACAATTATTAGGGCTCTACTGGGTATAGGAATTTGTACACAAAGATAGTGTATGATCAATAAAGGATCTACCCCTTCCAGGGAAGGAAGCGAATGTTCAAGGCTGATCCACTTATGCTAGTTCAGGAATCTCTGGCCAGAGTGAATGAAATTAGAAAGGTGTTTCTAATTTGCATAGAACTACGCATAGTAAATGGTAAGCAAGTGATTAAATTAGATAGGCTTGACACGAGATCCATGCCTTGTATTTAATCGGGACATTGTAGGGTAGAAGGAGTTTATTGTACGGTAACTATTCACTGAATAGGTTCTTGGTATTCTAAGCAGTGAATTCATATTATCCGGATAGTCGTGATATGCTGAGAAGTATCCCTCACGATGTAGAATAAATGTGATTAATTAATTAATCATATTTAATAAATTAGAGAATTTATATAAATAATATTAAAATAGTTTTATTATTATTTATTTCTACTACCGGCTTAATATTGAACCTACAGGGTCACACCATAAAAAGAGAATGATTTAATGGTGGAGGAATTAATTAATAATGGCTAATAATTATTTAATTGTGAAATAAATAATTAATTAGCAAATTTAATAATTGATTAAATGAGATTTAATTGATTATAAATTAATTAAGAAAAGTTCTTAATATTATTAATTAAGGATTTAATTTTTGGAAATTAAATCAAGAGAGAGAATTATTTCTAAAGTGTTTAGAAAAAGGATTAATAATTAAAAGGTGTTTTAATTATTAATGAGAATAATAAATGGGATAATAATAATATTATTTATGGGAAAATTTCAGCTGAAAATTTTGCCTATAAATATACTATTATAGACCCTATTTTCATTCGTACCCCAAAACCCAAAAAGTTTAGAAAACCCAATTCTCTCCACCTCCTTCCTCCTCCTTAACATCGTTTTCTTGGTGGATACCGGTGGAGTGCTTCACACTTGAGGAGCAACTGCTAAGGATCTCTGATCGTTGTCTCCGAATTATTTTAAAGGTTAGATTTGATCCCTATGTTTTTACCACGATTTATATGCTTTTATTTGGATTTTGTATGTGTAAAACTGTTTTGCCATGCCCCGCTGCGATTAAAAATCTAACAGTCCAGCTTATGTCAAGAAAGTTGACCCAGATAAGCTAGAATCTCAATCCGTAAAATGTAGTTTTGTGGGATATCCTAAAGAGACTTTAGGGTATTACTTTTACACCGATCATCGGGTGTTTGTCTCCAGACATGCTACCTTCTTGGAAAAGGAGTTTATCCTTGAAGGAAACAGTGGGAGCAAAATTGAACTTGATGAAGTTCAAGAAGCACAAACTACTACGGTTCAAGTGGAAACACCTGTTCAGACTGAACAACCTTCTGTGGAACAGCCCATTCGTAGGTCAGAGAGAGTGTCTCGCCAACCTGAGAGGTATTCTGGCCTTGTCATTGAGAATGACAATGAGTTGTCAATCATTGATGAAGACGACCCTAAGACCTATAATGAGGCTATGAGTAGTGTTGACTCAGAGAAATGGCAAAGTGCCATGAAATCCGAAATGGAATCTATGTATACGGTATACAAAAGAAAGATTAGAGCAGATGGCCAGGTAGAGACCTTTAAAGCCAGGCTTGTGGCAAAAAGGATTCAAACAAAGGCAATGGATTGACTTTGATGAAACCTTTTACCTGTAGCCCTGTTAAAATCAGTTCGGATTTTGCTTGCGATTGCTGCTTACTACGACTATGGGATCTGGAAAATGGCCAGATGGTTTTCTTTCCAAGGGAAATGAAAAACCTAGTGTGTAAGCTGCTGCGAACCATATGTGGTTTAAAGCAAGCTTCTCGTAGATGGAACATCCGTTTTGATGAGACAATCAAAGAGTTTGGTTTTATCAAAAACGTAGATGAACCATGTGTCTACAAAAGGGTTAGTGGGAGCGCGGTAACATTTCTTGTATTGTATTGAAAGAGAGTTGACACACATAACAACATAGCAGACCCACTCACAAAGCCACTTTCTGAAAGTCACTTTGATCGTCATAAAGACAAGATGGGTATTAGATACCAAACTGATTGGCTTTAGTACAAGTGGGAGATTGAAAGAGATATGTCCTAAGTCCAATCTCGTATGAGGATTTAGGAATAACTTTTATGTAATCTGTTTTGATTTCATTGATATTAATAAAAGACTTGTTTTGTTTTTATTACGGGCTCTATCTATTTAAGTGTTTAAATAAGATATACCATAGTTTAGAGTAAAGCTTTTTATGGATTATGATGAGATCATAATAGTGAGACCTAAAAGATGATAACTCTAAACTTAAATAGTTCCTGGTCATAGGATTACTAACTGGTAATTAATAATCCGCAAAGATCGGTACATACTATGCTTGCTTCATTATGAAGGATGTCTATTTTCATAGATATTTGTGTGGTGACACTATAGCTAGTAAGGTGCTTATTATAGAATAAGTTCACTGAACATGACTCGCACAGCTGAACAACTGATGGAGTTCACTCACGTGTCAGCAGTTGTTCACATAGTGATAGTTGTACAAGTATCCTTAGACTTGAGGTCATCATAGTCATCTTGTGTACACTGAACTATGCTTTGGTTTAGTTCTTAGTCTCCAGGGACAATTATTAGGGCTCTACTGGGTATAGGAATTTGTACACGAAGATAGTGTATGATTAATAAAGGATCTACCCCTTCCAGTGAAGGAAGAGAATGTTCAAAGCTGATCCACTTATGCTAGTTCAGGAATCTCTGGCCAGAGTGAATGAAATTAGAAAGGAGTTTCTAATTTAAATAGAACTGAGCATAGTGAATGGGAAAGCAAATGATTAAATTAGATTGGCTTGACACAAGATCCATGCCTTGTATTTAATCAGGATATTGGAGGGTAGAAGGAGTTAATTGTACGGTAACTATTCACTGAATAGGTTCTTGGTATTCTAAGCAGTGAATTCTTATTATCCGGATAGTCGCGATATGTTGAGAAGCATCACTCACGATGTAGAATAAATATAATTAATCAGTTAATTATATTTAGTGAATTTTAGTATTCATGTAAATAATTAATAAAAGTTTATTATTATTTATTTCTACTACCGACATAATATTGAACCTACAGGGTCACACCATAAAAGAATATTTTCTTTGATGAAATAATGAGAGAGAGAATTATTTTCTAAATAGTTAAGAAAAGAAATAATGATTAAAATAGTTTTAATTATTATTAAAGCATTTTATGAAGATAAAATGTGGGGGTTAATATATATAAAAATATATTATAAAACCCTAGGAGAGCCCTATAAATAGAATGAGATGGATGGCTCATTTGATTGGACACACAATTTTGGTTTTGTGAAAACCCTAGCCTCCATCTTCTTCCTCTCTCTCTCTCTCCCAAAAACTCCATTTTTATAAAAGGTTAGTTTTATAAAAAGGTTCATCGAAGAGGATCGTTCTTGGTGGATACCGGTAGAGTGCTTCACACACTGAGAAGCAACTGCTAGCACTCCAATATTATAAAGCTTCGATTCACGAGGTATGGTTTCGATTCCTCAGTTTTTCCCTTTTATACGTTTTTCTATATGTGCGGTATATGATTTTTACGGAATAAATGTTATTTCACGCTTCCGCTCATCCGTAAATTCCATCAGTATGATCATCAGCTTGCTTCCCCTGAACATGTGCGTTTTCCTTTGGAGCAGTTACTACAGTTTCAATGATATCAGAGTTTAACCTATCAGAACTTACAGGATCAGGATTTAGGTCATCAGAATTTACATCTTCATTTTCAAATCTCAGCTGATCATGATCATTGAAATTTTCAAGTCCAGTAATCTTTTTATCATCAAAAGATACATTGATAGATTCCATGACAACCCTTGTTCTTAAATTGTAGACTCTGAAGGCTTTTGTGGAAAGTGGATATCCAACAAAAATTTCTTCATCGGCTTTAAGATCAAATTTTGACAGCTGTTGAGGATGAGTCTTAAGAACAAAACACTTGCATCCAAATACATGAAAGTATTTCAGATTTGGCTTCTTTTTCTTCACCATCTCATATGGTGTTTTTCCATGCTTGTTTATGAGTGTAGCATTCTGTGTAGAACAAGCAGTCTGCACAACTTCAGCCCAAAAATAGGTTGGTAGCTTTGCTTCATCAAGCATAGTTCGTTCAGCTTCAATAAGAGTCCTGTTCTTTCTTTCTACAACTCCATTCTGCTGTGGAGTTCCAGGTGCAGAAAATTCCTGCTTTATTCCATGCTCTTTGCAGAACTCTTCCATGATTGAATTCTTGAACTCAGTGCCATTATCACTTCTTATGATTTTAACAGAATCTTTGATTAACTTATCCAGCTGTCTGACATGATCAGTTAGATTAGATGCAGTTTCATTCTTCTTATGCAAGAAATACACCCAAATGTATCTTGTGAACTCATCCACCATAACCATAGCATATCTCTTCTTTGCAATAGACATGACATTGACTGGACCAAATAGATCAACATGCAGTAAGTGATAAGGCTCAAGAATTGAGGATTCAATTTTGCTCTTGAATGTAGATTTTCTTTGTTTTTCATTTTAACATGAGTCACAAAGACCATCAGGAGCAAATACTGATTTTGGCAGCCCTCTCACAAGATCTTTCTTTAGTAGCTCATTTATGTTGTTGAAATTTAAATGAGAGAGTCTCTTGTGCCAATTCCAGCTTTCTTCAATTGATGCTCTGCTTAACAGACAGATTGCAGAACCATCAGAATTTATTGAAAGTCTGGCTTCATATATGTTACCATGCATGTAACCTTTCAGAACCACTTTTCCTGTAAAATTACTTATAACTTCACAGTGTTCTTCAAAGAAATCCACATAATAACCTCTGTCACATATTTGACTCACACTTAGAAGATTGTGTTTAAGTCTTGAGACAAGAGCTACTGATTAAATTATGACATTCCCAAGATTGATATTGTCATATCCCATAGTTTTTCCCATGTTGCCATCTCTATAAGAAACTCCTGGGCTAGCTTTCTCCACAAAGTTTGATAGAAGGGCTTTATTTTCAGTCATATGTCCTGAACATCCACTGTCCAGAACCAGGATGTTTTTCCTGTTGCCCTGCAATCACAAAGACCACTATTGGTTAGTTTTAAGGACCCAGACTTGCTTGGATCCTTTGGCCTTTTTAAGTTTGTTAGCATTTGCAGTGGATTTAGTTTCAGAGTTTATGCTAACATTCTTTTTATCAGACTTTATACAAGACTTTGCATTAGAATTTATACTAGAAGGAATTATACTAACTTTCTTTAAAGAAGGTTTTATTTGATAATAATCATAGTACAAACTATGATATTCCTTACAAGTATAAATAGAATGCCATAAACTACCACAATGAAAACAAGGATTTTGTGGTTTAAACCTAGCAGACTGACTTTTAACTCCTGATCTTGGAGGTAAAAAGTTTATATCTTTATTTTCCTGCAAAAAGAAGCAAGATGGTTAGAGTTTCCACAATTATAGCATTTCTTTCTAGAAGAATTAAGAACAGGCATATAATTATTGCTTTTATTCACACCTTCCTTTCCATTCCTATTTTTCCTAGCTTCCTTTACCTTGTTCACATTTTTAATCTCTTTCAGCTTATACTTAAGCTGCTTCTTTGTCATTAAGCCAATATTTACTATAGCTGGTTTATCCTATTTTAATTTGTCAGAAGTTGACTTTTCTTTGACTTCTATTTTAGAGTCTATCCTCTTTTCAGATTTTGACTTGTTAGAATTTGACACAAACTTGACAGGATTTACCTTTGGCTTTTTAGCTTTCTTGGTAAAGTTTGGTTTGGATGACACAGTTTCTTTTTCTTCTTTATCATCTAGGTAACCTAGTCCTTCTTTCCAATTCCATTTTCTAAGATTTTCTGAGTTGTTCTTCCAGAGTTAGTCCAAGTTTTGATTATCTCCTTTTCCTTTTCCAGTTCAGATTTATGAGATTTATTCAATTTTAGCAGTTCATCTCTAACATACAAAACCTCATCTCTTTCTTTCTGAGTTTGATGGAATATAACTAACTTTTTTTTAAGTAGTCATTTTTGTTTTTAAGAGCAAGACTTTCAGATTTTAATCTTTCATTTTCTAAAGTCTGATCTCTAAAACTAATGAACAGGGTTTTAAGATATAATCTTAGCTCAGAAATATCATCAGTATGAAAAGCAAGAGTTGAATGAGGTACCTTCAATTCAGCAGTTCAAGAACTGCTATCAGCATTTGCCATCAAGGCATAGTTCAACTCTTCTTCAAAATCTGAAGTGTCTGCCCAGTTTTTCTTCTTTGTGATAAGTGACTGGCCCTTATCACTTTTTCATTTCTTGCAGTCAGGAGAGATGTGGCCTCTTTCACCACAATTATAGCATTTGACATTTGAGTTGTCTCCTTTGTCAGACTTTCCTCATTTGCCTTCAGACTTTATGAATCCTTTCTTTTCAGAACTTCCACCTTTCTGGAAAACTTCTTGACCTTTCTGAATTTCTTGTAGGCTATCTTTGTGATACCCTTCACCATAAGAGCACACGGTTGCATCATCTCTGCATCAACATCCACTTCAGATAAATTTTCAGATTCTGAATCATCATCATCAAAATATGATGACTCTGAATCAGACTGTATGATGAGAGCCTTTCCTTTGCCCCTCTTTGAGACAACCACTTTAGGAGATTTCTCCTCAGCTTTAAGATTAAATGTCTTTGACTTTCTTCCATGCCTTTTGCTCCTTTGATCCATCTCAAGTTCATGAGTCTTGAGCATACCATAAATTTCATCAAGAGTAGTTTCAACAAGGTCATAATTGTCTCTTATGATAGTAGACTTCAAATCCCAATTTTCAGGAAGAGCTAAAAGGAATTTTAGATTTGAATCTTCAAGATCATATTCCTTGTCCACCAGTAATAGATCATTCAAGAGTTTGGCAAACCTGTCATATAAAGCAGTTAATGATTCATCAGCTTTTGAATCAAAGTGCTCATACTCTTGTGTGAGTATAATCTTCCTGTTCTTTTTGATGGCTTCAGTTCCCTGGCATCTTGTCTCCAAAGCATCCCATATTTCCTTTGCAGTCTTGCATCCAATTACCCTATTTGACATGACATTGTCAATTGCACTATGAAGCAGATGCCTTACCCTTGCATCATTGGCAATAGATGAGATGTCTTCAGGTGTGTAATCACCTTTCTCCTTTGGTATCATCTTTGCCGGTTGATCAGCAACTGCAACAGAAAGCTTGGTAGGCTTATATGGTCCATCATTAATTCTATCAAGGTTTTCTGGATCTGTGGCTTCTAGATACATAGCCATATTTACCTTCCATAGAGGATATTCAGATGCTCTCAGTCTGGGAACCCTAATACTCTCATATCGACTATGGGTTTGATTATTTTGAGTATCTTGAGTTTTGGTGGGCTTAGATTGAGTTTGTGTTTCGTCAGAAATGATTGTAAATTGGATCTCATTGTTTGTATATCAACAGAGATGCTCTGATATCACTTGTTAGGTCACACAACACTATAGAAGGGGGTTGAATATAGTGTTTATACAATCAAATCGATTTATAACACAAGTATGTAACAGTAATCAAGTTTATTCAATATAATAAGCTCTGTTACAAAGTAGGTTAAGCTACTCTCTCAGTGATGAACAATATCACTAAGAGCTGCTAGGTTACAATGAATAATGTTCTCGTGAATGATAACACATATAATGTAAACCCTAAGCTGTGTTTATATAGTACACAGTTACAAGATATTTTCTAATTGATATGGAATATAATTTTGTCTCCTAAAATATATCAATCAGATATTATCTTCTGTAGTCCTATAGATGTCCAACTCTTTATGCATATCTTCTTTTGTTTTAGTCCAGATCCTCTCCTGTAAATCAGCTGCATTCCTTATCTGAAGTACCCGCACTTAAGTCCTGATATAAATCCTGACGTCCTTAAGTTCTGATATAAGTTCTGACTTCAGTAAGTTCTGATTTCCAGTAAGTTATGATAAGTCCTGATATTAAGTTCTGAAACTAAACACAACAGATTAGACATAACATCACAAATATATTTAACATTAGTTACAAAAAAAGATACCTCTTCACATACAAGCTTACCTATGTGTGCACATATTCCATTAAGATAATTTTTAATCGATGCTTCCCAGTGTAACATAAGGCCTTTGCCAATAACCTGATTCAGCAGAAGTCGATTACCAATGCAACTCAAATTTGGCACAGCCCGTGGGATTTTTACACGTCAATAATTTTTCTATTCTAGGTTCTGTAAATTTATTGGATATCCTGTTCTTTAAATAAATAAGCATTAAAGTTATAACTTTTTCTAACTCAAATAATCTAACATCCCCCATAAGTTTAAGAATGAGTTTTCGATATTGTAGTACTTCCTTCGGAGCTAGGTAACATGAATTCCCTTAATCTTTGGTGCTCAGAATAGTTTATATACTTGGAGTGTTGCTTGTTAAATCATGCAAGTATGATTTGTTTACGAAATTAGTTCACAATTTTATTGTCTTAGAATGAGTATTACCTCCGTTTATAATATTTTTGAAATGTATTTATTGAATAATTCTTCATAACTATTTTTTAGGCGATATTATGACTTGTACAAAGTCAAGTTACTGACTGATTACTTAGTCTGACAAGCATGCTTAGTGTTTTGTTTCATCCTTCCATGGCAGGGTCTAAAAGCTCCGACAAAGAAGCAAAAATATTGCAAAATACTTGAGAAGAAGCTATCAACTCCCATTGACGTAAGTTTTGTAATCTGAATTGTTTGCGTACCTGTTGAGATTTATTGGATAGATTAGAGAATGTGCAGAATGATGCTACAGAGGGATCCCTTTCCTGAGTTTTATAAATTCTGCTTGCATTTACTGATAATGTTTTTAGCAGCCAGTTGGAGAAGCAGATTTGTATTAATATTAAGCTTTTCACCAACTTCACAACTATAATATTGTCATCAGGTTTTATGCAAGTCTCACCCAATTGAGTTTGCATCTTACTTTCACTATTGCCATTCATTAAAGTTCGATATCCGGCCTGACTATGGATTCCTGAAGCGTCTCTTCCGTGATTTATTTACCCGTGAAGGTTTGTACAAAAGTACCTCCCCTGAATATCACTAGATTCCATTCTTCACATTACATAGATTTATGTACTGAATCTTTTGTTGCCTTTTCTGCTCGCATACAAGTAATTAGCTGTTTGGTTTCTCTTTAAATTTACTGCTGATTCTTATAGGATTAATCATGTACTATATGTGTATAATAAGATATTATTATTTTTATAGAGCTTTCTTGTAGTTATTGAAGATCAACTCGCATTATTTATTTCGAATACGAAGTAAATTTAAAGCCTTAGGGGTTGTGATTCACTTTGTTTTCTTATGATGTGTAGCTTATGAGTTGGATAATGTATTTGATTGGACCATCCAAAAGTTTCAACAATCATCAAAGATACAGCAAAAAGACTCTATTAGTATCTCCTCGAACTCTGTCTATCAATTATTCTGCTTAACTTATTTTCATTCCTCGCCACTTTTTGGTGTAGTTTCTATCTTTCTAAATTATTAAAGTAATTTCTTATAGTTGATGATCTATATGACTGATACCTCATTTTACATGATTCTAGAGTTTGCAGCCCGTCTCTGGAATGACCAGGACACGAGTGTCTCCAGGCGACGAGCTTCGTAGTAAGTCCCATTTTCAATTGAAGCTTTATGTAATTTAGGTTCATATCATAATTAAGTTTCCTTAGTTACCAAATTTATTATTGGTTGGGCTTTTTGGATGTCTAGAAGAGGCCTTTTGGCTATCCAAGTGATGAGGTAGTTTTACGTCTTTTCACTATGTTCAAGGATGGTAAACAAACTGGGATAAGGAAATTACTAAATATATCAAACGTTGTAAACATGAAACTATGCAAGTTAGTAAGCAGCTCAAGGAACTATAATGCCTTTACAAGGACTTATACACCTTGTAATCACTATTGTTTTCAGGAATATACATGAATTGATTTGTCAAGTCATACTGTGATGATAAACGACAAACCAAATTAATGCCCAATAAATTTGCACACTAATAAGCAAAAACAAAAAATTGGGAAATGCGGTATATGTAACGTGATCCGCTATATTCATTTTAATTTCCGGTAAAATTTATAATGAATCGATGATTACACTCCGGATTAGCAGGACCTATACATTCACAATGATACGCATTTCACTAAATTAATACTAATACACAGTGTACAACTTTATGTATCAGTGGCATATGATATAATTGGATGTTGTAGATCTCCGGCCAGTGCCAAATATCTCTGTACGGTGCTTGCCTGATTTGAAAACCAAAGCATGGCTCCTTTGATTTTATTATTTCATTATCATCTTAATGTTAATAAATTATATAGTTGTTTTAGAAAATAAGAATTTGGGAGAAAAAAATTAAATTCAAGACAAATTATAGAACATCAATTTTCATCATCCACTAACACCTTGTTAAACTTGGCAGAGAGAGAGGATTACCTAATTGAGAGATTCTGAGCTTAGCTTGCGCGAATTCACAGGCAAATGGGCGGTGACAGCATGTGTTATGAGCAGTTAATCCAGATTGGCGTACTGTGTGATGTGACTCAACTTAAACCCTTTTTGTGTCGTTTGTAATGTAGAGTAAATAGGGTATCGATTTACGTCGAGGATAAAGGGCTTACTTCTCTTCTATTTTGCTAATGGTATCAAGAATGAATTTGTTTTGTTTATCTAACAGCTAAATTAACTAGTAAGCAAGAAGAAGATTTGTTTGTAAACAATTAAAGAAATATGTTGGAAAGCATGTAGATCCACCCTAAAGTCATGACACAATTATGAAATTCATCTGATATGTTCCGAAAGATACCTATTGAGAACCTGCCATGACCACATAAAAACAAGTTATGCTACTTGTTATATCCAAAATTTGGCATTAAATTGACTCGGGTCAAACACGGGCTAGTTACAGTCACACTCGGCATTGCGTTGTGGGAGTTAGGACGCGTCCAAGCCTACAGGACGCGCCTACTTGAGAAGGGATATGTTACGAGGTGCGGAGAGTGCATGGTCAAGGAAGGACGCGTCCAGGCGTTATGGACGCGTCAATGTTTATGAAAGTGCTTGGCAGATGAAATCTATGGTGATGGACGCTTTAGGACGCGCCTTAAGTTCTAGGACGTGTCCTGTGACTTTACATGTTATAAGAAACGATTAAAGCAGAGTTGGATTTATGGAGGTTAGGACGCGCCCACTTGGTTAGGACGCGTCCTGTGTTTGATCTATATACTTTTGATGTTGAATTCAGGGCAAAGCTTGTATGAAGAGGAGCAATGGAGGTTATTTTTACTAATGTATTTGTTGCAGGTACTCTTTAAAGAATTCCCTCCTTGAGACGGTCAAGGAGGGGGATGTCCGTGAAAAGCTTGAAGGCCTCCAGGGGTATGCCTGATGATTGAAGGCCTCCTCCTGTATTCAACGGGTGTCATCGTTGGGGATGTGGGGTTTACTTTGGTGTGTGCTTTGGGAGCTCTGTTCTTGTATTCAACGGGTGTCCTCGTTGGAGAACTTTGGCGTCATCCTGCACTTTGCACCCAAGAGCTTGGGATCACCTGTCCTGTTATCTGATGGGTTATCCTCATTCGAGGGACAGGGACGCGTCTGGCACTTGGGGTGAACCGTGGCTATACCTGCGTTCGTAAATCAAGGGAGATAGCTGTAGCGGAGTGTTATCCTTGCGCAGGGAGATGCACTATCCGTGAAGTCCTGCGATTACGGACGAGCCTTGGGCCTTCGCGGTTGGGCCTCATAGTTGGACATTCCTAAAGCTAGCGGAAGATGGATATCGGATGGGCTTCTACTGGGCTTAGGAGTAAGAAGTCTAAATTCATTAGACTTCCTGTCCTACGAGAACTACGTCAGGCTTGATCCCTATATAAAGGGTACGTAGGCACATTGAGAGGGTAAGAAGTTGAGAGCTGATAAGAGAGCCACCACTTACTCTGATCAATCTCAGCCTAAAACAACCACAATCAATTACACACCGCTTAAGTTTCCGGCAAAGAACCATCGTCACAGATCTTAGTTCCGGCGAGAAACCTCAATCTTTGTTGTTACCAAATTCCTCCGTCAACAAATTGGCGCTAGAAGGAGGGGCTGCTAACTAAGGTCACAATCTTAGGAGGAAAAGATGTCTTACAATCGTGATGGAAGTTCTTATGATGGAAGTGACAGCAGGTCTGAAGGAGAAGGCGGGGGGCATTATACTCGCCATGAACCTTACGTTCCCAGAAACATGGCGGATCCACCAAGGGCTCCGGATGTAGGGGGGACACCTCCAGTTCTCATCAGCAACGCTGATATATTGGAGTAATTATATCGCATGGGGGATACTCTTAACAGCTTTAACTCAAGACTAAACACGGTGGAGCGTCGAAAGACGAGGAGAGGTCGCCGTTTCCCCCGTCATGGTCATGTCTCGGGGAAAGCCCCTGTAGTTGAAGGAGATACCCAAGGGAGCCGGGAAAACCCGCGAATCACTCCACGATGTTTGGAGTATTCGGATGATGTAGAACCTATTGTGGAGCTTGCGGATGAGGACACTGAAGGCAGAGAAAGGCCACGCCTAGGAAACCAGGTAGTACCACACCCGCATAGCTCCGGGCGTACGATGGACGAGCGTCGTCGTGCGGAGGACACTCAAAACCAAGACGAGGGAGGAAGGGATCTTTCAGCCTTGAAAAGGAGGCTTGGCATAAGGTTGGAGGATGACGATTTGAGGATGTTGCTGGTAGAATGGCAAAAGGAAGGAAATGCCGGAGAAGCGAGGCCCCGTGATACGACGCGTGTGCCCCCCGCATTCCAAAGGTATGACGGGATGCGGCACCGCGAGCACGAGCGTGCCCCTCCGTGAGGAAGGCCCGGGAATTTCTACCGGGGATATCAGAGGAATGGACGAGGAAGAATGGGATATCAATACGGAAGAGCCCCTTACAATGGTAGGAGAGGTGGAGCGCACTCCGCTGGAGAAGCCCCCACCGTTATTCCCGTAGCTTCCCACAGCGTTACTGGTAATGGGTCTGGGGCGCGTCCTCATGACCATGACGACGGGAGAATTCAAATAAGAATGCAGAACAATGATGAAATTCCGAGACACGGTCAAGATGAACCTCACGCACGGGAAAATATCCAGGACCAAAATGGTAACGCGCCACCGCCGTAGCCTCAGGGCGAAGGGCGGCGAGATCCTCCGCCACACCCGGGGGTAATCAAGGGGAATTTTAGCAAGTCGCAGAATAACCCCAGCAGCCTAATGTTCAAACCATTCCTGGGGTAGGGACGTTTAATGTGAACGACCTTAAGAGGTTGCTCAACCATCTTGAGGGAGGAAGAGTGACAGCGACTGCGCAAACTCCTTCTCCTTTTGCTGTTGTTGTGAGGGAGGCGCAATTGCCCGCGGGATACCGGAACACAACCAATGACTTGCGTTTCCACGGGAACTCTGATCCTGTGGAATTCTTGGGGCGTTTTAATATTGAAATGGATGTATATCAAGTACCTGATTTGGCTCGATGCCGTCTCTTGGCAGCCACTTTCAGAGAAGGTGCTCAGCAGTGGTTCCAAAAACTTGGTCCAGGTGTAATTACATCCTGGGAACAGATGAAAACTTTGTTTTTGACACAATTCCAAGCCGCGGTGAAGTACACACCACCTGTTACCACGCTGGCTAATGTGAAACAAAAGGAAGGAGAAAGTTTGACTTCGTATTTCAAGAGGTTTAACGCAGAATCTACTTTGGTGAGGGGTGCAACTGATAAAATGTTGAAAATATTGCTTATAGCTGGGTTGCGTGTGGGGACGGATTTCTGGAAGCACCTACAAGGGAAGGACCCAGTATCGTTGGCTGATGTGCTTGCGCAGGCGGAGTCGTTCAAAGCAATCGAGCAGTCGCTTGCAGAAACAAAAAAGAATGACAATACCTATAACTCCAAGGGGCGATCCAAGAGAAGGGACAGATCCGTGAGCCCGGATTATCGGCGAAACGCCAGAAGCCCTAACAGGGTAAATGCTGTGAGCTCGCGAAGAGAATGGAGCCCACCATCGAACTACGAGAGAAGAGTCAGCAATTATACACCGCTGGCAGCGTCCATTGATCATATCTTCGAGGTAAATAAGGATAGGGGAATCTTCAAGAAGCCCGACCGTCTAACATCATGGCAAAGCAGAGATAAAAAGAAGTATTATGACTACCATGAGTCTACTGGCCATGACACCCACGAGTGTCGTCACCTGCGGGATGAGATTGAGGAATTGATCAAGGCTGGACACCTGGGAGAATGGATTGACAAGGTAAAGCGACGTAGGGGGCTTGATGACAAGGGTAAAGATGAAAGACAGCCCCCGCGGGTGGAGGATGTTGAGAAAACAGCAGAGGTCAAGTTTCAGAGGGCCGGCAGTATTAGGGAAATTTTTGGAGGACACCCTTTCGTTGATGATAGTAATCGAGCACTGGAAAGAAACGCGAGAGAAGCGAGACATCCACCGCTCACCAACATCCACAGCTTGGAAGACAGACCCCCGAAGGTCTTTAAGGGGGAGTCCGCTGATATTACGTTCAAGGAAAAAGAATCTAGGTGGGTGCATCATCCTCACAACGATGCGCTGGTGATTACCATGCTTATTGGGGAAATGAACGTACATCGAGTCTTCTTGGATAATGGGAGTTCTACAAACATCTTGTACTACAGCACCTACAAAAAGCTGGGGTTCCCAGATAGCGACATGTATTTCGAAGATGCACACGTCTATGGCTTTACTGGGGAAGCCGTGAGAGTTATGGGTTCGGTCAGGCTTCCCGTCACGCTCGGGGAAGGAGCTTTGTCGGTTACTCAAATGATAGATTTCAAGGTGCTAGATCAGGATTCCGCGCACAATGTGCTGGTCGGCAGACCTTGGTTGCGAGCGTTCAGGGTGATAACATCGATACACCACTTGATGATAAAATTCCCAACGCCAAACGGAGTTGGCAGTCTGAGAGGGTCACAGTATGAGTCACGCGACTGCTATCACAAGGCTGTCAAGGAATTTCGCAGAAGAAGGTATGAAGGGAAAGGTCTCCCATTTGAAGATATAGAAGATATTCATACAAAACCAAGTGGAGAGGTCCATGCCCACTATTTTGTTGAAAGCCCCGGAAGGGAAGAAACCAATACCTCTGGAAACTCTTTTTTGACGCAGGGACGTGTTTCGGAAATCCGTAGCGTAGAAGAAGTGGTGGTGAGTCATACACAGAAAATCATACAGAAAGAGGTTAACGGGGAAAAGTTGGAAGGAAGAAATGAGATTTTGCAAGGTCTCGGCAATAACTTCAAGGTTGATGCTCCTCAAAAGAATGATGTGCCCTTGAATGAAGTTGAGGTTGATGCTCCTCCAAACGAGGACGCGCCCTCTTCAGCTGCGTTGCACAAAGATACGTCCCGTCTGGAGGTGGATGCTCCCACTCAAGAGGACGCGCTCTCAGATACAAAAATGGAAGTTGAAGACCCCCGAGACTTTGATTTCGATTTGGATCCCAGGATCCCTATGCCCGCCGAAAAACGGGACCAGCCGAAGACACAATATCCATACCGGTTGATAGAAGTGACCCAAGCAAGGTTTTGAAAGTGGGGTCCCAGTTAGCTGATGAAATGAGAAGAAGTCTTGCCCGCTTCCTAATTGCAAATCTTGATGTTTTTGCATGGAGTCATTCAGATATGATAGGAATCGACCCAGAAGTAATGTGTCACCATTTGAATATCCTTCCGAATTGTAAGGGCATGCGTCAGAAACACCGCCCGATAAGTGGAGAAAGGGCAATAGCATTAAAAGAAGAAGTGGACCGGTTGTTGGAGGTGGGGCTAATCAAAGAATCCTTCTACCCCGAATGGCTTGCAAATCCGGTACTGGTGAAGAAACCGAATGGGAAGTGGAGGACATGTGTGGATTTCACGGATCTTAATAAGGCCTGTCCAAAGGATAGCTTCCCGCTGCCAAGAATCGATTAGTTGGTTGACGCGACGGCGGGGCATGCGTTGTTGAGTTTTATGGATGCATACTCCTGTTACAATCAAATTCCGATGTATGGCCCCGATCAAGAATATACATCCTTTATTACGGACAGGGGGTTATACTGTTACATAGGAATGCCGTTTGGTTTGATTAATGCTGGCGCAACCTACCAGCGGTTGGTAAACATGATGTTCAAAGATCAAATCGGGAGAACTATGGAAGTGTATGTGGATGATATGCTGGTGAAATCTGAGGTGACAAGTGACCACATCAAGCACCTGATGGAGATGTTTAATATTCTGAGGAGGTTTCGTATGAAATTAAATCCGTAAAAATGTGTATTCGGCGTGGAGTCGGGCAAGTTTCTCGGGTTCATTGTCAACCACAGGGGAATTGAGGCCAACCCCGCAAAGATCAAGGCATTATTGGATATGAAGTCGCCCACCAATGTGAAACAGGTACAGAGTTTGACTGGGAGAATCGCCGCGTTAAATCGATTTGTTTCCAAGTCGTCTGATAGATGCAAGGAGTTTTTCAAGGCGATTAAATTAGCTGGGAAAGACTTTGTATTGACGTCAGAATGTGAAGAGGCTTTCAAAAGAATCAAGGAGCAACTGGGACATCCTCCCATGTTGTCAAAGCCGTTGGATGGGGAAAATCTAATACTGTACCTCGCAGTGTCTGAATATTCGATCAGTGCAGTTCTGGTAAGAGAGGAAGATGGGCAGCAATCACCAGTGTACTACGTGAGCAAGCGGTTACATGACGCTGAAACTCGCTACATAAATATGGAGAAACTGGTTTACGCCCTAATTCTTGCGTCAAGAAAATTGCGGCCGTATTTTCAAGCCCATAGAGTTGAAGTTCGTACAGCGTACCCACTGCGACAGGTCCTGCACAAACCAGAGTCATCAGACAGAATGCTGAAATGGGCTGTGGAGTTGAGACAGTTTGATTTGGAATATGTGCCTCAAACAGCGATAAAAGGGCAAGCCTTAGCCGATTTCTTGTTGGAATTTGATTCTGAAATTGATGATAAATCTTTGGTAATGCTACATCCACCTCATGCCGAGGAGTCTTTGGAAGAGTTTCCGCATCCTTGGTGGATCTTGCATGTGGATGGGGCGGTTAACAATGGAGGAGCAGGTGCGGGTATAGTACTTGTGTCTCCGGAAGGTCACCACCTGATGAGCGCAATTCATTTCAAGTTTTATGCAACTAATAATGATGCGGAGTACGAGGCGCTGATTAATGGCCTGAAAATCGCTTTGGAAATGGGGGTGCGAAACTTAATTGCAAGAAGTGACTCGGAGTTGGTAGTGAATCAGGTGAATGGGGGATTTCAAGCGAGAGGCCCGCGAACAGAATTATATTTGAGATGTACACAGCGCCTGATTGGAATGTTCAAAGAAGTTAGATTGGAATGCGTTCTGCGGGAGAAAAACAGTAATGCGGATGCTCTGGCAAAAATGGGGTCGCAACAAGAGGCTGTATTGTTAGGATCCATCCCTCTTGAAATCCAGGAGGTTCCTAGTATCCCAGAGATAGAAACTATGCAAGTGGATGAGGCTCCCAAGGAAACATGGATGACGCCCATTCTAGCTTACATTCGCAAGGGAACACTCCCCGAAGATAAGTTTATGGCTCGTCGACTCCGTTATCAAGCCGCAAGATATGTGATATACGATGAAGTCCTATACAAGAGAGGGTTCAACCAACCTCTGCTCAGGTGTGTTGAAGAAGAAGAAGGAAATTACATCCTAAGAGAGGTGCATGAAGGAATCTGTGGCAATCACTCGGGGGGTAACTCGTTGGCAATGAAAGTGTTGCGACAAGGGTATTATTGGCCCACAATGAGAGAAGATGCTACAAATTTCATCAAGGCATGTGATCGCTGCCAGCGCTTTGCAAACTACTCGTCTATGCCGGCTACACTCCTGACGCCTATGGCAAGCCCATGGCCGTTCGCCATGTGGGGAATTGATCTTATCGGAGAATTGCCGAAAGCTAAAGGAGACGTCAAGTATGCAGTGGTTGCGGTCGATTACTTTACTAAATGGGCAGAAGTTATGCCACTGGCTACTATCACCGCAAATAAAATCAGGGATTTCATTTTCAACTCAATTGTATGCAGGTTTGGAATCCCTTACAAGCTTGTTTCCGACAATGGAAAGCAGTTTGATAGCAAGGAGTTGCGACAATTATGTGAGGAATTGAAATCAAGAAGGAGTTTGCAGCGGTTTATCATCCTCAAAGTAATGGACAAACAGATGCTGTTAACAAGATAATAAAGCATACCCTCAAAACCAAGCTGGAGGAACGTAAAGGGAATTGGCCTGAAGAACTCCCGAAGGTGATGTGGTCATATAACACTACGCCACGATCTACTACGGGAGAAACGCCGTTTATGCTGACTTACGGCTATGAAGCTATGGTCCCCGTGGAAGTCGGATCGGGATCACTTCGTAGAGATTGTTATAGGAAAGAAGATGCTGAGATTAATCAAAGGCTTCATTTAGATCTCTTAGAGGAGACGAGGGAAAATTCTCAGCTAAGGCTAGCGGCGTATCAGCAACGCGCCGCAAGGTATTATAACAAGAAGGTAAGGGGACAATTGCTGAAGGTGGGAGATTTGGTACTTAGGAAAGTGATGCCCAATATAAAGAACCCCCAACATGGAGTGTTTGGAGCTAATTGGGAAGGACCGTACAGAATAAAGTCTATCCTGTGGAAGGGGACTTATCACCTTGAAGATATGGACGGGAAGCTAGTTCCGTGAGCTTGGAATGCGGAACATCTCCGAAAGTATTACCAGTAAGGCGTGGCTTTGGCCCCTTGCATATTTCTTTTATCATTTTGGTTTATGCCCAGTTTATAGGCTAGAATTAAATAAATTCCTCCTAGCCTAGGGGGGTAGTGCATGTACTACTTACCTTGGGACTAGTTGAAGGGTCATTTTTTAGAAATAATTTCCCCACAGAGCATAGTAGCCGTGGGACTGGTGCACTTTTGACATCAGAGCGCATTATAAATAAAATTTTGAAACTTTCCTAAGGGATATTTGCTCAGTTTGCTTGGTCTCATGACGCGTCCTAAATGTAGTACGCGCCCTAAGCTAGGGTTTTATATAAATGAAACTCAAGAAAAAATATACTATTTTAGAGGACGCACCCAAGTTATCTTGGTTGATGCTCCTTTAGACTGGATGTTACTGTGATATTGACAACATAAGTAAAAAAGAAAAAGTGCTTGTCAAAGGCGTGTCCTGCGTGAAGGATGATTTATTTTGGATCAAAGGTGAGGCGCGTCTTGATTGATAGTTCTATGTGGATGTTAACTGAAGTAGTGGCTGCTAAAAGGAACAATAGAACTTGAGTAAAAATGTAACTAGGAAGTGTACTATTTCCAAGGACGCGCCCAAGTAATATTGGTTGATGCTCTTAATTTAAAAATAAAAGCAAGTCCCTACCATAAAATATTTCTAAGACAACATTAAGGCATGCCAAATAGTTAGGACGCGCCCGATCATGCCTTGTGCATTGGTTAAACACACAAGTACAATGTATTGCCGTGCTCACGCACTTTCCAAAACAAACAAAGACGCGTCCAACTAGAGAGGACGCGCCCACAATGGATATTTGCTTGACAGGAGTAAAAATGATAACAAATTAGTCAAAGGCGACGCGCCCTAAACACCAGGCACGCCCATGTAAATGATTGAGAAAAAAAAGTGCAAGTGAATGTTCAAAAATAGTCTTTACAACTTGCAAGGCTTCAAGGGGCCCGCACCCTTAAATAGTTCAAATACATAAAAGATAAAGGATGCGTCCTAAGTAGGAGGCGCGTCCTGTGTCTTGTCTTGGCCTTCTGCAGGGGGAGGCTGAGTCTGAAGTGGGGCAGGATCAGGGGACGCGTCCTCTGCTTCTAAGCCCAGAAAAATCCTCTTGTTCTTGATGGATTCTGCGGCCCTGACCCTGAAATCATTTACCCATATCTGGGTATCTGCATCAAACTTTGAGAATGTATACTCTGGATCGTTGGCAATGAATCCAGAGCACCATTCTTCAAATCCAGCCTGGAAACCGTGCTGATAAACCAGTTTTTTCTCCTCTGTCCATCCATGCAGCCTATCATCATTCAGGGTGTCAAGCTCCAGCTGCATGGTAGAATTCAGGGCGATGACGCTGTCCATTTGCTTCTCCATTGCGGAGACATTGCCTTCCAACACAGCTTTTTCCATCTCCAGACGCGTCCTCTCCCCCTCCAGGCGTCTGATTTCAGCATCTTTTTCTTGGGTAAGCAGGGCAATGTGTTTTTCCAGAGATTTGACCTTGTCTTCGGCCTGGCTCTTTACAGTTTCTGTAACAGCAAGACGCGCCCTAAGCCTGGCAGCCATGTTAGCGCTCTTCCTGGCATGCAGGTGAAGCTCGGTTGCAGCCTTGACCATGGCCTCCTCCGTTTGCTGCTCCGTTCTGAAAGTCCAACCTCTGACTTTATCCTCTGTGAAATTTCCAACAGAGGACGCGCCTAGGTATCTGAGAACGAAAGACTGGTCATCAGGGACAGTCTTTTGACGCTTTGAGGGCGCGTCCTCCATGCTTTCAGGAATGTTTAGCACAGTGGTATCGATTATCTTGGGAGGAGGAGAAGGAGTTGCAATAGGAGTTGGGGTTTTTGCCTTTGGGTCGACCTTTGTAGGAGTCTATTTCCTTGCCCTTAGTTTTTTGGAGGCCCCAATTGCGAATCCTTTGGGGAGTGAGGCCATATCTGTAATAGAAACAGGAAAAGATATTAGTTAAAGGCTCTAAGACGCGTCCAGGGAGCAAGACGCGCCCCTGTTGTGATATAGAATTCTACATGCATGGCAGATTAAAAGTAAGAAGGTACATGTAAAGATGGTAACCAAAATGAGTAAATGTATAAAGGTATAATCAGGAAAATGAAAGACATGAGTAATGCATATATGCAAAGAATGACGCGCCCTACACATATGGCGCGCCCTTCCTAGAGATATGTTGGTTGTGACAGGTTATGGAAAAACTTGAGTTGTAGGAATATAAAACAAGAAGGACGCGTCCTTTGAAAAAACGCGCCCTTAGCAGATGTATGTGCATGAAACACCTTCGATTCTTATGTAAGTTAACATTTTTTGAATGGGGAGCTAATTTTTGTAGCTGTGGACGCGTCCAAAATTTATGACGCGTCCTCCCTCACTTAAACTTACCTTGTTCTAAGTTGAATTGCTTACTAATGTCAATCTTGACCACTTCTGCGGCACTGAGGCCCCTGGTTTTTTCTGAAGTTGTGAGAACAGGTTTGCCGTTATGAAATTCACGGAACTTGCAAATAGAGCCAACCCGGGGTGATAACGCACCCACTAGCTTGAGGTTGTTTTCTGTAATCATGTCTTTGAGGTTAAAATGCTTCTCTGCATACTGGAGAACCTTGTCTGCCCTCTTTTTCTTTTTCCCTGATAGTTCTTTCTGGACTCTTTTGTCTAGAGATAAAGGATGGTAAGAATTTGTTAAAGAAAGAAGGGAGGACGCGCCATACCAAGAGGGCGCGTCCTGTATATGAAAACATGTTTTTGAGTTACTTACTTGGTTCTAGGTTGAAACGAACACGAGATCTCTTGACGTCATAGATATAAAAGAAAGGTTCTTTCCAATCCCTTTCATGGCTGATCTTGCCTTCATTAAATCCCTTGTTGTTCAGCCACTTGTTGACAACGAAGAAGTGATAACCAGGAATTGATTTTCTTATGCTGAAAAAGAAGCTGAATTCCTTCATAGAGGGCGCGCCCAGCCTGAGGTTGTGATACATCATGTACAAAGCCCAAGCCAGTTTGTATGAGTTTGGAGACAACTGGATCGGAGCGACATCATACCACTTCAGGATCTTCTTAATGTATGGGTGCAAGAGCGCGCCCACGCCTAAGGAAATCAGTTTTGGAGTAAGCACCATTCGAGGAATCCTTTGATTTCCAATGTTAAAAACATGTGGCCTCATGGTTCGAAGAGGGCGCGCCCAGATGCCTTCCATGTCGTAGTATTTCATGTGCCACTGGATTTCCAGGTCAGATGCAGTAGAATTAAGAGCTACACATGCCAGCTTACCCTCTCTTTTCCTTCTGGCATTCTTTTCTGCTTCAGTAAGGGTACCGAACCTTGCCCAGTCACAATCTATTTCTACGTCTAAAGGTTCCCAATGCTCTAGGGGAGGATCAGACTTTTGAGGAGATACGGGATACGTCTCAGGGTCAGGAATCCTTCTTTCGAATTCACTTACACTGTGTGGGGACGCGTCCCTAGAAGGAGCCGCGCCCTGGGAAGATGACGCGTCCTGCGTGTTTGACGTGTCCATATCAGAAATGGCCATTCCTTGAGGTTTTTGGCTTGTAGAAGGGATAATTTCGTCGTCCGTCCAATCTTCGATGGCGGCCCTTATATGGAGAGTTGGAGTTCTTTGCCTTTTGACTCCCTTCTTTTCCATTCTTGAAATTATGGGAACATGGTCCATGGAGTCGGAGCTGGAATCAGATATTATAGAGTTTTTTGATTTAAGGGAACGGAAGACGCGTCTTTCTGCTCTAAGGAAGGAGTTTGTCCTGTGGATGTTGGGAAAGTCGGGTTTAAAAGCTATCAGATGTGGGGAGTAGATTCTGAGGCGTTTGTTGAGGGCTTTGAATGGATGAAATGGTGAGAAGGAGGACGCGTCCTCCAGCTGCAAAAGAATGAATAAAAATTTGAGGACGCGTCCATTTATAAAAAAAAAAAAGAAAAGGAAAAGAAAGATGGAAGAAGGATATTGGAAGGGCGCGTCCTGAAAATCTACCGCAGGGGGTGTGCTACAATGACGCATCCTAATAAACCTTTGGCCCTATATTACCTTTGTTTGGGACAGCTCAAATATGTCTTAAATTAGGAGATACAGGACGCGCCCTATCGGGAAGACGCGTCCAACATGATTACAATCGTGGAAGGTTAATCGACTGTTAACAGTTTGGGGGAAATATGATAAAATCCTAGAAACATGTAGTTGGGAGATCAGGGAAGCAAAACGTGTTATAGTTACAGATATATACACATATACATACAAGGAGAGCTAAGAATGGTGAATGGAAACTCGAAGCATATGAATGGGTTTTTGCTCATTAAACTCGATTTACTTAATTAAATAAGAAAGTAAAGGAAGATTTGTATACCTTATGAGTTGGCGGTTGGATTGAGCTAAAGAAATAGGGAAATGGCTGGATAGATCACCGGAATTTGGACCTCGAAACTCCTGCTTGAAAAGGCGGCAATGGCAGTTGTGTGAGACAGAAAAAGAGATGGTGGTGGTGGTATGGTGCAACTAGGGTATTTATAGAAGAAGGACGACTCTAAGGACGACAGCTGTACACCACATGCAGAAGTTGAAAGTAAGACGCGTCTTCCTGTCATGACGCGTCCACATATTTTGAGCCAAATTTCGCTTGGAAAGAAATTCCAATTTTGTTTTAACTGCAAATCGAATTTGGGGGGTAGTTGTTATATCCAAAATTTGGCATTAAATTGACTCGGGTCAAACACGGGCTAGTTACAGTCACACTGGGCATTGCGTTATGGGAGTTAGGACGCGTCCAAGCCTACAGGACGCGCCTACTTGAGAAGGGATATGTTACGAGGTGGGGAGAGTGCATGGTCAAGGAAGGACGCGTCCAGGCGTTATGGACGCGTCAATGTTTATGAAAGTGCTTGGCAGATGAAATCTATGGTGATGGACGCTCTAGGACGCGCCTTAAGTTCTAGGACGTGTCCTGTGACTTTACATGTTATAAGAAACGATTAAAGCAGAGTTGGATTTATGGAGGTTAGGACGCGCCCACTTGGTTAGGACGCGTCCTGTGTTTGATCTATATACTTTTGATGTTGAATTCAGGGCAAAGCTTGTATGGAGAGGAGCAATGGAGGTTATTTTTACTAATGTATTTGTTGCAGGTACTCTTTAAAGAATTCCCTCCTTGAGACGGTCAAGGAGGGGGATGTCCGTGAAAAGCTTGAAGGCCTCCAGGGGTATGCCTGATGATTGAAGGCCTCCTCCTGTATTCAACGGGTGTCCTCGTTGGGGATGTGGGGTTTACTTTGGTGTGTGCTTTGGGAGCTCTGTTCTTGTATTCAACGGGTGTCCTCGTTGGAGAACTTTGGAGTCATCCTGCACTTTGCACCCAAGAGCTTGGGATCACCTGTCCTGTTATCTGGTGGGTTATCCTCATTCAGGGGACAGGGACGCGTCTGGCACTTGGGGTGAACCGTGGCTATACATGCGTTCGTAAATCAAGGGAGATAGCTGTAGCGGAGTGTTATCCTTGCGCAGGGAGATGCACTATCCGTGAAGTCCTGCGATTACGGACGAGCCTTGGGCCTTCGCGGTTGGGCCTCATAGTTGGACATTCCTAAAGCTAGCGGAAGATGGATATCGGATGGGCTTCTACTGGGCTTAGGAGTAAGAATTCTAAATTTATTAGACTTCATGTCCTACGAGAACTACGTCAGGCTTGATCCCTATATAAAGGGTATGTAGGCACATTGAGAGGGTAAGAAGTTGAGAGCTGATAAGAGAGCCACCACTTACTCTGATCAATCTCAGCCTAAAACAACCACAATCAATTACACACCGCTTAAGTTTCCGGCAAAGAACCATCGTCACAGATCTTAGTTCCGGCGAGAAACCTCAATCTTTGTTGTTACCAAATTCCTCCGTCAACACTACTCGTATAACCCCATGACCACATAGAAAGCTTAAAACGAATTACACACTTCTACAACTAATCCCATGACCACATAGAAAGATTAATTGACTTTACAGAGACAACAATCACAAAACATAATTGGATGATCACATACCATAGTTAATTCATGCATCTCTATAAGCATTGACGTATATACAGGTACAATCAAGAACACGTCTCAGAAAATCAAAACTGTATAATTGTCATAAAGTTTAGGGTTTCAAAACAGCCATCCAACAATAATAAACCAGCCAACCATAATCATAGTAGAAGTGATAGGATACATGAGAAGATTAAAATAAAATACAAAGTGTAGAGTTAAAAGAATTATCCTTATGTTGTTGATATCAAATCTCCAAACATAAAGTCCTCCTCCTGCTCCTCTTAGCTTCTTCTCTTGGTGACTATCGATACATACATTATATCTCTAATAATATAAACCTAATATAAAAAGTATTTTTATTCTTTCTAGGAATAAACAAGAGTTTCCAAAATTGAATGGGATTTTATGGTCAAAATTTGTAGTTGACTTTTCTCTATTGTTACTCGACTGATCCGAGTTGATTTTGAAGTGTAGACCATTCTCTAATGAAAGAGAATCTTGTTATCTTTGCGTGGGCTGTTGAATCACCCAAATTTGATGAACGGAACTCAAGATATGGCCCAAATAATGAGTCTTGCTCGTGTAGCCCACTAAATCCGAATTTTCTTCTAATTTAGCTCCAATCCTTTCCAATTTAGAATTCTTTGCCTCTGATAGGGAATAAATAAATCATGATTGCGTGGTTAATATTGTATTAATTACGCATGATTTGGGCTGCATGGCCCAATAAGAAGATGTATGATATTCAGACCAAAAAGGTTAACACATTGATCAGGCCTGATGGACCAGATCAGGCTTGATGGAACAAAGAAGGCCCAAAACCCTGATTATTAATTAATAAGTGGAAAATCAGCTATTGAGAAGAGTCTCAATAAGGACATAAATCCTTGTAGATTGGCCTCCAAGGAACCTCATAAGATAAGGAATCAGCTTCTTACTTCCTAGGACTCCATAGTCCGTTCTAATTCAGAGACTTGACCACCAAGTCTCCTATGCCAAGTCCAATTCAAGGACTCCCGGCATCTATATAAGGGGCCTCATCCCACAGATTAGAACTACGTGTTTTTGGCTTGATTCTCTAATTCACAGAGATACGTAGGCATCTCGTAAAGGCAGAGTTAAGCTACGAAACACGAAAGCAGCCATTAAAGGCCTTGAGCTCCCGAACCTTAGTAATCAATACAGCAAATAATAACATTAGTTTTTTTATCCATAACAGCCTCCTACAATAAAATATTATAAACTAATTAATAAAGTTCTAATTAAATGTAAAACATAATCAATATGGGAACAAATATCATCTAAAATATACACAAATATATATTATATCAAATATCCCCACACTTAGCATTTTGCACGTCCTCGGGAAATTAAGAGAAATAAAATTATCTAACTAACTACCTCTACTTTCGTAGATGACAAGATTGCATTAAGCACACGCAACAAGCCGTTAAACCCCTAGGCAGCCCTAGTAGGACGAGTTGTGTCTCGTGAGGGTTTATAGAAGCTATACCCACAAAATCTACCCAACCCATGCAATACAGTCGTCCTCAGGCAATGGAGGACTATAATTACCTACATGAATGCAACTAGATGATTACAAAGGATCTCAAACAAATAGTATACGCCAAGTCAACAATACTCTCAGGATATGCAACAAGTTAAACATATCAAGCTCACACTAAAACATCACCACATAGTACACACAAGTGCAGAGTGCGCGTGTGTGCTGAGATTAACAAAATGCTCTCTACTGAACCAAGAACAAAGATTTAGCAAGGGATTTTTATGTCTTCTTTTATTTTTACAATACTACTAACTATACACATATGATTTTTAATGCTCGGTCTAAGGTTAGGAAGCTCCTCAGGGTAAGTGAGTTACGACCACCATAAGACTTCACAAGCTAGATCCAAGGTCGGGTGGCTTCTCAGGGTAAGTGAGTTACGACCACTTTTAGACTTCGCCAATCATATTATACACATGTAGCGAACGTTGGGTCAGCAATCCCAAACCATAAAAGGCTTTAGTTTACTAGGCACAAAGTCCCATCAGACTTAATAACTCGAGTATTAATGAGCCCAACCTAATCAATTATACCACTTTTTTTAATGTGTATTTTATTCATACTCATACATTTTTTTCTTTACTTTCTATTTTGTTTGAAGACATTTACATCCCACAGCTTCCCTCAAACTCTAGCATTTACGTACTAAACTCAAAAATGAATAGTCAAAATTTTAACTATCAACAAGGAGCTACCCCTCAAGAAAAAAGAATATCTAAGTCTCAGTTCAAGAGCATAAAAAGATTGTGTAGGGAAATAAGTTATGCACTAGTGACACCACGCATTGTAACATCAAGTGATCATAGCAAGACTTAGTTAAAACATGTTACACATAATATCATCATAGGTCAGTGACTTGGACTACTACTAATTCGAGATCATGCTTATGTTTTGCAATGATATACAACTACATATAATACAACTATATGATTTAATGCAATTTATGTGAATTAAATTACAATATGAACAATTTTTTATTTTTTTAGTAATATTAAGAACACCTCCCCACATTTAAACAAGTCATTGTCCTCAATGAATGAGAATATGTAATATATACATATAAAAAGAATTAAAAAAATTAAAGGGAAAAAGAAAAAAAATCCTAAAAACAAATACAAAAAAAACAAAGAAAAAAAATATATACAAAAGAAAGTTAAGAATACTCCCCTTCCATTTGCGCGAAGTGTTTCCCGAAAGATTCTAAACAAATATTGTCCCTCATTTGTTGAATTCCAAGGTACGACTTTAGTACAGATAGAGTGAAGTCCATTATCTACCATGAAATTGAGGCTAGTTCATCTGGTTGAGTAGGTACTATAGAAACTCTTGTACACTAAGGATGCGGGTTTAAAACCCAACACCTACGTTATTTTTTTAATAGCACCTAAAACCGGTGCGCTGAATGTAATAACCCCAATTTTTGGAATTTTTGAAACCCTTATGAATAGTGTTTTGCTGATTATGTTGATTAAGAAAACTTTTCATGCCACACTATGAAGGGGTTCTTTTATTGATCTTCTGGGATATTATTAGTACTCTATGTGGTATATAAGTGTATGTAAAGATCGTCAGAATCCAAATCCGAACACTTTGATTTTTCCCGAAAATCCACCAGATATCGAAAGAATTGAGTATAAGGTAACAGGATAAAAAGGATTTAAATTCAAGGATTGTAAGAGAGGATCATAAAAGGAATATAATGTATTGAGAAAGGTTAAGGGAACCCAAGTAATAAGATCCCGGGTATGATCCCTCAAACGATAAACGAAAACGAAAGTTACGCGAACCGTATAACAGACCAGCGGTCATTAGCCAAGTAATTAGAAGCTAATCAAAGAGATTAGTGGGGGTGATGTCATCAAACCAATGAGAAGAGGACAAATGAGGGGGGTGACATCACATGGTGACATAAGCATGACCAAGCAAAGTGTGTTGTTGGTTGAATTAGAACCACACAAATATTACCATGGTAAAAAGGTAACAAAACAAATCAAAAGCAATCAACCAAGCCAAAACAATTCATTTCATCAAAATTAGAAGTTGACTTCTCTTCTTCAAGAATAAAAGCTCTCGGCTTTTTCTTCTTAAACCAAGAAAGAAATTCTAAAACCCTAGCTACACACCTTCAAAAATTAAGAGGTTTGTTTCTTTAGCTTCCATAATTCATAACTTAGATGAGCCATAAGTTAAAGCTCAAGATTCCATGATTTACATAGCTAATCAATTCATCAAAGTTCTTGGTGAATAGTGTTTTCAAGAACTAACTTTGTGTTTTCTTATGTTTTCTTCAAGATTCAAGCTTAGTAAAGATAACTAGTGGTTAATTAAAGCTTCCTTATTGATTCTCCACTCTCCAAGGAAGGTATAACCCCTCCAAACCCTAACTTTATTTGAGTAATTAGGTTTAGTTTTGTTTTTATAATTCATGAGAGGCTTGCTTGTTGTGAATGTAGAGATTAGTTGGTTTTGTAAAGTTTTTGGAGTGGTAGTTCTTGGATTGTTGATTAATGAACTTAAGTGCAGTTTCAATTCATGTTTAAGAATAGTATAAATTGATAATGTGAAGTTGTTGGGGCTGTTATGATGTAGTATGAATGGAGTTTTTGTTGGGATGTTGATTGTGAGATGATTGTGAGATGATTTGGAGTGGTTGAAATTTGGGTAATCGCGTAAACATAGTCGTCGTAATGTCCGATTTAATTTAGGCTGTTTTTGTTCTTAACATTAGGACCCGTGAACTCACTGCTAGGTTTTTACCATTGCCATCATTAGATAGTTCATGTTACGAGCTTCGTTTTGATATATAGTTCGTTTGAATCCGATGAACGGTTTAGGAGAAACGACCGTTTTAAGTAACGGCGTTTCGCGAACGAATCATTACCCCTCGCCTTACTTTGAAACATAGGTTAAAGACCTAAAAGGACTAATTGGAGTATGAAACATTTATGTAAAGTGTGTTAGGCAGTTGGTAAGGCACTCGCGAAAGAATTGCCTTAAAACTCGTAATGGTTAATTTATTAAAAATAGTGGAGCCGAGGGTACTCGAGCGACTTAAGAAAATCAGTAAGCGCAAAGCGAGCGTTAGAGTCTAAATTGGTTAAAGTATAGGTTTATAAGTGACTTTGGTTTAATTCCAACTTATATGTTGTTTATAGGTTACCAGACTCGTCCCAAGCCATTTGTAACCCCCAGTCGCTCAGGCAAGTTTTCTACCCGTTATACTGTTGTGGTGATGTATACTTTTGTATATGCATTATCTTGTGATAGATGTATGATTGTTATTAGCAAATTCTTGCGATATATTGTAGCATGTGATATGGTATATATGCATGCATGTTTCGTATTCTTGATACATATATCTGTTGTTTCAGTTGATAATACATATGCTAGAGTTAAGCGGCAATTTGCATATACCCTTAGTATAGGGGACCCAAAGGTAAACATTTTTCTAAAACCGGGAGTCGATGCTCCCGAGTATAATATATATATATATATATATATATTTATATATATATATGAATAGTTTTTAAAACTATTATTCGAATAAGGTTTATTCGATAACTTTATTTTATTAATGAATATTATTTTGAATATTCATTCGAGGGCTTATGACTCCGTTTATTTTATTAATGAATATTATTTTGAATATTCATTCGAGGGCTTATGACTCCGTTTATTTTATTAGTGAATATTATTATTTGAATATTCATTCGAGGACTTATGACTCTGATTATTTACTAATTATTATTCTTTATTTTATTAAAGAATAATGTGTAGATAATCAAACTTACTTTTGATTATTCAAATAAAGATAGTACTTTCGTATAAGTATATCTTTGGTTATTTAATATTCATTTCAAGTATAAGTTTTACAACTTCTACTTCAATTATTTTTATAAAGATTATTCTTTATGGGAATATTATTTAAATAATAATATTCAGATATTTTCTAATATATTGGGACTGATTTATTTTATTAAATCAGCATCACTCCAAACATTCTTAAAAATGTTTTGCGAGTCTTCAAAATGATTTTAAAAGTTAGAGCGGATCCCAAAACTCATTTTTTTTATATTTAAGATCCTCCTTTCGAAGGGGATTTAAATACTCGCTCAAAACCTGAGGGATCCGGCTCTGTGGTATGTTTTATATTCGCAACAAGGTTGCTGTCTTGATAAAAGAGTTTTTGATTACTTACCCAATACTCGGGAAGTAAAATTCTTGGAACAAGTTAATCCATTAACAGGCATCGCCTGGGAAATATCGGTGAGTTTTCCTTTCCAACTAGATACGACTTCTTGGTGGAGCCGTATCAACAAGTTTCTACTAGGGGAAAGTGGGGACGAGCTTTACGTTTCAGAGTCATGGATTTCATCTGAACTAGGAGTGGCGTAAGTGGTCGAGTGGCGCCGGCCCAGCCTAATTATATTGGCCCAAATGGCCTGGAAGTTCCTCTAAGACGGTCCATTCCTTAGGAGTCCAGTGTTCGGTTGACAAGTAAATCCGACAGGTTCTCCTCTACATGTAGAAAATGGTGGGGTTGTACTACTGTGACTGATCATCGTAAGTGGTCTTCCTGGCGCGACAAACTCCCGTAATGAGTTCATCATCCAGTTGGATATTTCTGCAACACTACCCAGAGCACCTCGATAGAAAGGCTACGGTTGGGCGATTGTTGAATGTTGGCAGGGGCAAGCTTTCAAAATGATATTTGCATCAAATGAAGTATCTCATAACTTCATTTTATTTTGAAGATATTTTAAAGATTGATTCTATACAAGTTTTTCCTTGTAGCTTAATCTATGGGATGAACTAATTATAACTTGAATGGTGGTAGTTCAAGTAGTATTCGGAAAAGATATAAGTATATTGGAGTATCTTGTAACTTCATCTTTTAAACTTATATCTAGTAAATGATTATCTTATGCATGACAAAGATTTTCAGAAAAACGTTGAGACAAGGTTAGATATATGAGATCACCTTGCAACGATATTTTATACAGTTATAAACTGGAATTCTGTGTATATTATGCATGGAAGAGGACTTCCAAGATTTTGAAAAGTATATATACATATATACTGAATATTTTGCGACTTGGTCGCGGTAAGATATCAAACTTGGTTCATTTCTTCTTGACCAAGACTTTCATGAGTTGGGCTTGTTGCTCACCCTTGCTTTCTTCTTTCATCACACAACATCAGATAGACAAGATGAACAGGACCAAGCTTCCAATTCGCAAGCGGTTAGAAAATGTTCCGCAGTTTTCTGGAAGCATTGATGCCGCCGTAGCTGAGGTAGAAGCTACCAATAGGCTAGGTTTTCAACTATTGATAAACCAGACTTATGTATAATATGAATTGTAATAATGGCAAAGAAATATAAATTTATTCAGAACCTTCTTGAGGTGTAATGGCTTATTATGTGGAATAAAATGACTTGTGTTATTTTTTTGGGTATTCCTCTCTGAGACTATAACTTGCGGTGTGTGTGTGTGTATATTGTGGGGTCACAGTACGCAGTAATTGGTTGATTGTTAAGATTAACTGTTGTTAAGGGATATGGAACTCGTGATAACCCGAATCCCCGACCCCGGATTTGGGGGTATTACACTGAAGACCAGAAGACAAACTCAAGACAAATAGCACCTAAAACAGGTGCGCTTTAGACCAGATGACAAACTCAAGACAAGCCGCAGGCATGCCAAACATGTGTACCTGTATACATGACCGTGCATAATACTGACCTGAGCATGCCAAATGAACGAAGTTGAACAGTAGGTACGCGAGAGGAGAGAGGTCAAGGTGCATGATCATGCAATTAAATGGTAAGATCATGTCATTTAAACAGAAGGATCACAAAGGATATGCATGGACATGCTTCGATTTGCATGTTCATGCCCTGCAGGAAAGAAGAAACAGGTACAGACGCGGTATAGACGGGAGAGGGGAGGAGCCTGAGAGCATGAACAAGCAACAAAATCACGTGAACATGCCAAACGGACAGATTGTGAAAAGATTGTGAGCCTGAGCATGGTAACGAGAACATGCTAAATTCTTTCTTCCTATCTAAATTTATTTTTCACAAAATTAAAATACATACAACATCCATGGGTTGCCTCCCAAAAAGCACCTTCATTTATTGTCTTTGGCTAGACAGTATACTACCCACATTCAAGGTTGATACATCTAAGACATCATCTCCATCTTTAACATGTGAAAGTTATCATGCAAATTGCATAGCTTGAACGACATCCAGAAGATTAGTATAATTTCAGTTGAGCTTGTGTAACTTGATAAAAAATTACCAACCCACTCAGAAAATGGTACATGATACTTCAAGTGAATTGGTGAAGGTTGCCACTCCAATTTCTGTGAATCTTGTAAGAGAGGATCCAATGCTAACTCATTCACAACTTCTGAGCTACCCTTAAAATCGAAGTCTTCATCAAGATCAAATTGAAGAATATATGGATGAGCTGGTTCCTTTACATAACTTGTAAATGGCACAAAATTTTGTTCCATTTCAACAAACTCATTCCCTAACAAATCCTTGCCATGATCTTCAAAAACTACATCTTATATCTCCTCTTTTACAACCTTACGATCATTTTGCACAAAATTCTCTTTTGTGCTCTCCAATAAACATATTTTTGCATCCATATGGTCTTTATTCTTCACCTCATCCACTTTGATTTGAACAAACCTATATGGAAAAGGGACATAATCGAAGCGACTATCAATACCAACCGGATAAGAAAGAGTAAGAGACTTATCTTTAACTTTGTTGCAACCGCTTCCTCATTATCATCATGTAGACGATCAGATTCTTTCATGGGCACATCAAGTATGTCATTAGCTTGTGAATTCAGACTTATTTCACCTAATGGGTTGTTGGTTGTAATGAAATTCACATACTCAAACTTTTGGTATGGTTCCATAGTTGCAGGAGTTGCAAAAAACTCACGCTTTTGATTCATCTTCATAACCACGTCTCCAAGTTGCTTTTGTATTTCCTTGATGTCCTCAGAATCTTTAGTACACTGCTTCTGCATCTCCAACTGTCCTTCAGCTAACCTTGTCAATAGCTTCTCAATATTACTTCCACTGGATGAATCGTGAGGGACATGTTTACTTTGCTGGAAACCAGAATATGAATAAGTGTCATGCTGCAGAAACCCGTTTAGATTGTGATCATCATGCCTCAAGTTAGGATGACCTCCCCATCGTGGATTGTAAGAATTAAAAAATGAATTTTCTCCTGGACACCCATACCCGATGGCATTGACACGCTCATAACTAGGTGCAGTCAAGTGTGGACATGAGTTATCAGAATGGCCAGGAGTTGCACAAATACCACATATATACTTGAGCCCGTGGTGTTCTTCCACTTATGAATAATGCACTCATCCTCTTTAAATTTTGCTCAATTTTTTATCAACCTTTCATCAGATTCAGCCTGTAGAATTGTATCTGACTTTGAATGAGCCCCATATTGCAGCTCATTAGCAGCTGTCTTGGCAATTAACTATTTAGAAGCATCATGCGTCAGATCCACAAAAGCACCTCTGGCAGCAGAATTAAGTAGTTTTTTCTCACATTCAAGAAAACCTTGGTAGAAGAAGTGTAACAAACCCCCCTTGTTAAAACCATGTTGAGGGCACCTCTTTTGCAACTTCTGGAATCTAGCATAGTACTCAGCATATGTTTCAGTTGCATATTGTTGTAATCCAGCTATTTGACTCCTTATACTCATCACTCTAGATGCTGGATAGAACTTTTACAAAAATTCTTTTGCTAGCTTCTCCCAAGAAGTAAAGAATCCCATAGAAAAATCTTCGAACCACTCCAAAGCTGCTCCTTCCAGAGCAAACTTTCATCTTTAAAATTTCAGGATCCACCATATCAGGTCCCATACATTCAACAATAGTCACAAACCTAGAGAGATGTTGATTTGGCTCATCGGTTGGAAGATCACAGAATATTGGCAATCGTGTTAGAAGATTTGGCTTGAGCTCAAAAGTACAACTCTTCCCTTCAGTTGGGCTAAGATATACCATACAAGAATGCCCAAAATTAGCAATCGACACGCCAACATCATCACGAAGTGTCTGAATTGATGCCATGTAAGTTAGTCAAATTCCACCTACACCTGAAATAATACAAGCAATAGGCGGAGAAAAGATGAAAAAGAAAAAGAAAAATATATGTACAAAACAAAAGAAAAGCAAATTTCAATCCTCGGTGGTGTGGCGCCAAAAATTGATGTGACTCAACTTAAATCCTTTTTGTGTCGTTTGTAATGTAGAGTGAATAGGGTATCGATCTACGGCGAGGATCAAGGGCTTACTTCTCTTCTATTTTGCTAATTGTATCAAGAATGAATTTGTTTTGTTTATCTAACAACTAAATTAACTAGTAAGCAAGAAGAAGATTTGTTTGTAAACAATTAAAGAAACATGTTGGAAAGCATGTAGATCCACCCTAAACTCATGACACAATTTCGAAATTTATCTGATATATTCCGAAAGATACCTATTGAGAACCTTCTATAACCACATAGAAACAAGTTCTTCTACTCGTATAACCCCATGATCACATAGAAAGGTTAAAATGATTTACACACTTATACAACTAATCCCATGACCACATAGAAAGATTAAATGACTTTACAGAGATAGCAATCACAAAACATAACTGGATGACCACATACCATAGTTAATTCATGCATCTCTATAAGCATTGACGTATATATAGGTACAATCAAGAACACATCTCAGAAAATCAAAACTGTATAATTGTCATAAAGTTTAGGGCTTCAAAACAGCCATCCAACAATAATAAACTAGCCAACCATAATCATAGTAGAAGTGATAGGATACATGAGAAGATTAAAATAAAATAAGTGTAGAGTTAAAAGAATTATCCCTATGTTGTTGATATCAAATCTCCAAGCATAAAGTCCTCCTCCTCCTGCTCTTAGCTTCTTCTATTGGTGGCTATCGATACATACATTCTATCTCTAATAATATAAACCTCATATAAAAAGTACTTTTATTCTTTCTAGGAATAAACATAAGTTTCCAAAATTGAATGGGATTTTACGGTCAAAATTCATTGTTGACTTTTCTCTGTTGTTACTGGGCTGATCCGAGTTGATTTTGAAGTGTAGACCATTCTCTAATGAAAGAGAATCTCGTTATCTTCGCGTGGGATTTTGAATCGCCCAAATCTGATGAACGGAACTCAAGATACAGCCCAAATAATAAGTCTTGCTCGTGTAGCCCACTAAATCCGAATTTTCTTCTAATTTAGCTCCAATCCTTTCCAATTTAGAATTCTTTGCCTCCTACAATAACGTATTATAAACTAATTAATAAAGGTCCAATTAAATGGAAAACATAATTAGTATAGAAACAAATATCATCTAAAATATCCACAAATATATACCCCTAATGTCTCACACAACACCATAACACCTATATAAAAGTAATTAATCATAATCAACACACCACACATGCTAAAAGTAATACCTTGAGCTGCCTTGATACTCAAAAGTTTATTGTACAAGGGAGGGAATAAGTGTTCCTGGGGTGACTTTACCTCTTCTCTGTATTGAATAGAAAGTGCAGGGAGCATGTGATTATGTGTTGTAATAATTTCAGGTATTAAAAAATATTTTAAAAGTGTTTTTTTGTATCTAGGGGTTCAAAAGTAATTTTAAGGTGGTTCTAATGTTTCTGTGCATAAGGGCTTAAAAGTAATTTCAGGGTGATTTTTTTGTCTCATCAGTAATTTCAGGGTGTTTTTTTTGTCTCATCCAACCCCTACTTTGCTCTATTATATATATAATAGAATAATAGATTGAAGTATAGTGAAAGTGAGATATATAAAGATATTTAAATCGTCAAAGTTGGTGAGATTGAGTTTATTTGCATGTCCAACCAAATCACTTTCATAGTGGAAGTGAGATATATAAAGATACTAAAATCTTCAAATTTTAGTAATATTTAACATGAAATTCCTAACAGTTTATCAAATGCAGATATTCAAGAAGTTGTACATAGCGGTCACAGTTTTTTAATAGTGTTGATAGAGTGATTTTCCTTTGAGTGAACTCATGTTAGAGATATTAGAATGGGCCTTACCAGAAGAATTGCCTATATGAATCATACTTGAAGTAATTAAAATTGAAGCTCCCACATGGACCTAAAATGAAGCTCTCTCATGGTTGTATCAGAAAGTTCTTGTTAGAATTGACAAACTCTCCTGGTGGCGGCTTATCAGTAGGTTGAATAAATGGATGGTCATCCTTGAAATAAGGTAGGCCAATTTGAAGATTGAAGAAGTCAAAGTTGATAGCTGCATGTATAAGAGAATGGGTTGATGAAGTAGTATGAAAAATAGAAAAAGAAAGCTGCATGTTATAAATAAAGATAGCTAGCCACAAATGTCAAGGATCAATCCTTGAAACAAGGTAGGCTATTAATATGTATAAGGATAAAAATATGAGGTATTCAGTGATGTAAGATTGTAAACTTGAAGCCTATAAAAGGCTGTTATTGTGCATGTAATTCATATACACACAGAAAAGGTGAATAGAAATAGAGAAAGGAAAAGAGCTGAAGCCTGAAGCTCTCTCTCTGCATGTGCATGTAAAAGAAAAAGGCTGTAGCCTCCTTGTATTATAAAAGGCCGTAGCTTATATATTTATAAAAATAGAAATGTGTTTTTTTTGTGTTATATATACAGACCTGAGTTATATCTGTGTTTTGGGAGAAAGAAGCCCAAGCCCATTACGTTTTCAACAAGTGGTATCAGAGCCAAGGTTACGTTCGTGAAAAATGGCAAATATGGTGCAACCCAACATTCTAAAATTGACGTCCACAAATTACGGTAATTGGAGTATCCAAATGAAGGTGTTACTCGGTTCTTACGATAATTGGGAAATTGTCGAAAATGGGTTCAACGAGCCCGCTGATGCAACCGCTGAAGCAGCGCTTCCAAATGCCGAGAAGACGGCATTATAGGAGATCCGGAAAAAAGGTAAAAAGGCGTTGTACACAATTATTCAAGGTGTTGATGAATCAACATTTGAAAAAATTTCTGAAGCAAAAACGGCAAAACAAGCATGGGAGATTTTGCAAAAATCATTCCAAGGAGTTGAAAAAGTAAAAAAGGTGCGGCTCCAAGTGCTACGCGGGGAGTCGAAAATTTAAAGATGAAGAATTCAGAAAATATTGGTGAATTTGTTACACGTTTGAAAACAGTAACAAACGAGATGAAAAGAAATGGTGAAAGTCTCGACGATGTTCGGGTGATGGAAAAATTACTCCATTCGTTGACGAGAAAATTTGATTACGTTGTTACTTCTATCGAGGAGTCAAAGGACTTGTCCACAATTTCCATTGATGAGCTCGTAGGTTCACTTCAAGCTCACGAGCAGCGGATGAACCAGTATGATGATGCAAGCCATTTGGAAAAGGCGTTGCAAAGTAAGGTGTCCATTGGTGACAGTTCTGGCAGTAGCAGTTCTGCACGTGGCAGAAGTGGCTTTAGAGGTGGCTACCGAGGTGGACGAGGTCGTGGAAGGCAGTCTTTCAATAGAGGTCAGAATTCTGAAGGTTATCAACCATCTGGTCGTAGTCAAAATTTCAGAGGTCGTGGAAGAGGCGGATTTCAACAACGAGGTGACAAGTCTCAATTTCAATGTTATAATTATAATAAATTTGGTCACTTCAGTTATGAGTGTAGAGCACCAAAGGTGGAAGAAAGAAGTCATTTTGCAACAGCAAAAGAAGACAAAGATGTTGGCACTGCTATGTTCCTCACTTACAAAGGAGACGAGGAAAGCAAGAAGAATGTTTGGTATCTTGACTCAGGGGCCAGTAATCACATGACTGGTCACAAGGAATTATTCACGGAGATAGACGACACCATCAGCGGAGAAGTTACTTTTGGTGACTCGTCAAAGATTCCGGTGAAAGGAAAAGATACTGTCACGATCAAGTCAAAGAAAGGTGAAAAGAAATATATAAATGATGTTTATTATATTCCTGCATTGAAAAATAATATTATCAGTCTTGGCCAACTTGTGGAGAAAGGATATAATATACAGATGCAGGACAATTCCCTCATTATCAGAAATCAAGCTCGGGAATTGATTGCAAATGTGGAGATGTCAAAGAATCGTTTGTTTACGCTTGATATGCAAACGAATGTGCAAAAGTGCTTAAAGTCGATCATTAAAAATGACTCGTGGTTGTGGCATTTGAGATATGGTCATCTTGGATTTTCTGGCTTAAAATTATTGTCAAAAACAAAGATGGTGGACGGTTTTCCAGAAATCAACGAACCAGAAAATTTGTGTGAAGCGTGTGTCAAGGGGAAGCAATACAGACAAAGCTTTCCCGTTGGAAAATCGTGGAGAGCCAGGAGGCCATTGGAGATAGTTCATACAGATATAGCTGGTCCATTTGATATCCCATCACTTGGAGGTCATAGGTATTACCTAACATTTATTGATGATTTTAGCAGGAAAAGTTGGGTGTATATCATCAAAGAAAAATCGGAGGCTCTTGATAAATTCAAGGAGTTCAAAGTACTGGCGGAAAAATAAAGTGGATATTATTTGAAGACACTCAGATCAGATAGAGGAGGCGAGTATACTTCAAACTTGTTCAAAAGTTTTGGCATAGCACATGGCATCAATCATCAGTTGACAACAGCATATACTCCTCAACAAAATGGCATTGCAGAAAGGAAGAATTGCATAATTCTTGACATGGCAAGGAGTATGGTGAAAGTAAAGCACTTGCCAAGAACTTTCTAGGTGGAAGCCGTTCAATGTGCAGTTTATTTGTTGAATCGTTGTCCAATAAAAAGTGTCAGAAATAAAACTCCGAATGAAGCATGGAGCGGAAGCAAACCATCAATTGGACATCTCAGAGTTTTTGGGTGTATTGCTTATGCCCATATTCCTGATCAGAAAAGAAAGAAGCTGGATGACAAAGGCGAAAAGTGTATTTTTACCGGATATGACAAAAGAAGCAAGGCATACAGACTCTACAATCCCCTGACGAAGAAATTAATCATTTCTCGTGATGTTGAGTTCGATGAACCAGATTACTGGAGATGGAGCGAGGATGAAAGAAAAGTTGTTGGTTTTTTCAATGGTGATGACGATGACGGTGATAACCAGAACATTGAAGATGATAGAGATGATGATCAAACTCCTCCACCAAGTCCAAATCAACAAACTCCTAGATCGACACTATCCACGGGAGGAAGCAGCAGTTCAGGGGGAGCACCACGAAAGATGCGGAGTCTTGATAATATCTATGAAGCAACAAGTCCGGTACAAACAACCTTTGATTATTCTCTATTTTGTTTAATGGCTGAATGTGATCCAGTTACATTTGAAGAGGCTTCTGAAGAAAGCAAATGGAACAAAGCCATGGATGAGGAAATTGGTGCAATAAAGAAAAATTATACTTGGGAGCTCACAGATCTTCCAGAAGGACACAAAGCAATTGGTGTCAAGTGGGTCTACAAGACCAAGATGAATCAGGATGGAGAAGTGGAGAAATACAAGGTGAGGCTGGTGGCTAAAGGCTACAAGCAGCGATATGGCATTGACTATGATGAGGTGTTTTCTCCAGTTGCACGAGTTGACACCATCAGACTTCTTACAGCAATTGCCGCTCAAAATCAATGGAAGATTTTTCAGATGGACGTGAAGTCAGCATTCCAAAACGGTTATCTTGAAGAAGAAGTCTATATTGAGCAGCCTCCTGGATATGTTAAGAAAGGCCGGGAAAACAAAGTCTACAGACTGAAGAAAGCCTTATATAGTTTGAAGCAAGCTCCGCGAGCATGGAATACAAGGGTTGATGAATATTTTCAGATAAATGGCTTCGTGAAGAGTCCATACGAGCATGCCCTCTACACGAAAACAAATTCAGGGGGAGATATTATGATCGTTTACTTATACGTGGACGACATGATCTTTACTGGAAATAATCCTGGTATGTTTGATGATTTTAAGAAAGTTATGACTAATGAATTTGAGATGGGAGATATTGGTCAAATGTCATACTTTCTTGGAGTCGAGGTGAAGCAGAGCAAAGATGGGATTTTTATGTCTCAGAAAAATTATGCGGAGCAAATTATAAAAAAGTTCAGAATGGAGGAATGCAAGCCAGTGAGCACGCCAGCAGAAGCAAGCATAAAGCTCAGGATTGATTCAACGAGGGAGTTGGTAAATCCGACATTGTTCAAAAGTTTGGTTGGAAGTCTAAGGTACCTAACTTTCACTCGTCCAGATATTATGTATGCAGTTGGACTGGTTAGCAGGTACATGGAAAAGCCGAAGCAAGATCACTTCATGGCAGCTAAAAGGATTTTGAGGTACATAAAAGGTACACTTGATCAAGGTCTGTTTTACACGCATTCTCAAAATTCAAAATTAGTTGGTTACTCAGACAGTGACTATGGCGGTGACTTGGATGACGGGAAAAGCACTTCAGGCTATGCTTTTCACATTGGTTCTGCAATATTCTCGTGGTCATCAAAGAAGCAACCAACAGTAGCACTATCAACATGTGAAGCAGAATACATCACGGCAGCAGCATGTGCATGTCATGCTATGTGGCTAGGCTACATATTGGGCGACTTAAATCTTGCAGAAGAAGGTTCGGTTAAAATTTATGTGGATAATAAATCTGCTATTTCACTTGCAAAGAATCCAGTGTCTCACAGTCGAAGCAAGCATATCAATATCAAATATTATTTTATCCGAGAACAGGTGAACGACAAAATTATGGAACTAGTACACTGCAGGACCGAAGAAAATTTAGCAGATATTTTCACGAAGCCGTTGAAGCCGGAAATATTTCAGAAAATGAAAATAAAACTTGGAATGTAAAGTCGAGTTTGAGGGGGAGTGTTAAAATTGACAAACTCTCCTGGTGGCGGCTTATCAGTAGGTTGAATAAATGGCTGGTCATCCTTGAAATAAGGTAGGCCAATTTGAAGATTGAAGAAGTCAAAGTTGACAGCTGCATGTATAAGAGAATGGGTTGACGAAGTAGTATGAAAAACAGAAAAAGAAAGCTGCATGTTGTAAATAAAGATAGCTGGCCACAAATGTCAAGGATCAATCCTTGAAATAAGGTAGGCTATTAATATGTATAAGGATAAAAATATGAGGTATGCAGTGATGTAAGATTGTAAACTTGAAGCCTATAAAAGGCTGTTATTGTGCATGTAATTCATATACACACAGAAAAGGTGAATAGAAATAGAGAAAAGAAAAGAGCTGAAGCCTGAAGCTCTCTCTCTGCATGTGCATGTAAAAGAAAAAGGATGTAGCCTCCTTGTATTATAAAAGGCTGTAGCTTATATATTTATAAAAATAGAAGTGTGTGTTTTTTGTGTTATATATACAGACCTGAGTTATATCTGTGTTTTGGGAGAAAGAAGCCCAAGCCCATTACGTTTCCAACAGTTCTTTTAACATGTTTTTTAGTAGTTTAAAGCATTATTTTAGTGATATTTTAAAGCTAATGACGGATAATAAAAGAGAGGTTCCTTAATCAATCTGAAGCATATTATTAGTTTGTTTGGTTATTTCTTCAAAGTTATAATTATGGATATTTGATGAATATGTTGATTTTTTTCTAAGAACGCAATCAATCAATATTAAAATATTAATTTAGTTTTAGTAAGTGAATAACTTATAATTAATTTGCCAATATTTCTTTTTATATTTTCTTGGTAATTTTTAAAAGTTTTATCTAAATTTTAAGTTGATATAGGTACAGTTTTTATTCATCCCAACATGGTTAGGTTGTGAAATTTTATCAATTATGTCAATATTGATCTTATAGTTTATCTTTAAATTTCATCAGGTATCTTCACATCCATGAATTTATTTTTGATTAATTACATTACTTTAAACTATTTTAATATATACCTTTTCTGTTATTTTTCCCTCAAAATGTCTATTTCAACAACAAAATTGTGACAGTCGTGCACCGGCAAAAAATACTAATAAAGAAAAAAGAAGGCTCACATAGGAAGAGTTGATGGGTGGGGTTGTGGCTTTGCTTATTCAAAAAAGTAAAGTGATCCTGATTTCTGGCACGGAGCAGTTCTTGTGGCTCCAATGTGTAAGGTGGCCATTGCATTACACATTTTTCTTGTTATAGTTGTTTAATAATACAAATGTTACGCGAGAACATGTAAATAATTATGATTGATAAACAACTTTCTATACTGCAATAACTTCAGTAGATTTGTACAAACAGGCCTCTGATCTCTCGTTTTTAAATTATGCACATTTTGGGCGAAATAGTTTTTGACAGGTCACATTGCAGTCTTACCCAGAATGTGGCACGGTTTGACATCTGGAGAACCGAATAACAACATTGAGGTTGTATTTGAAGACATTACAATATGGCTCGGCAGGAGGTTTGAAGGTGATAGTAGATTTTTGCTGGGGTGGCTAAGAATTATCAGCAAAAATTTAGTCACTTAGGTAACAATTGGTAAATGGTCTAGAAGTATATATAACTGGACAGAAGTAACAAAAATGAAAGTTTTGGTGGAAGATATTTGTAGAGGTGGAAAGGAAGTCAAATCCACTCAAGAAATATAGACATAGAAATGCTTTTTTTTTCTTGTTTGTTTTTTTGACGAAAAGCAGGGAGTATTATTACTGAATCAAATCCAAATCAATACATTGTTGAATTTCAATAGGAACAAACCTCATATCAAAAATAGGACCTGAATAAACATACGACTCCCTAGCAAGCTTGTGGGCCACCGTATCCGCAGATCTTTTAAAGAAAAACAAACTAATGTTTTTGAGTCACTACATGCGCAAACGACACTCCTCCACCAACCGACCAAATTGCGATCGCATGGGATAAGAACCTCTGATTGCTTGAAGTACAGTTAAGCAATCAGATTCAATTGTTACCTCCTGCCATGAGGTTCTTGTTATCAATCTTGTACGATAAAGACATTATTATATAAATATATTGAATATATAACCAATTCACAAGAACATTGCTAATTCTTAAATCACATAAGCATATGAGAATTAACAATTAAATTAGGAGAAGGGTTTGAGAAAACAAACAGAGATTGGATTTAATCTCGAGTCCAGAAAACTGTCTCCTTAAAGCAGTTTCGCCCCGCACCATTCGTGTTTTACGACCTGCTTCCCAGGATAAAACGAGATACTAGTATAATCGATAAATCGAATATACTCTCAGCGAACTTGAACTGAGGCCGAGAACTATCACCGGAATATTGGAAAGATTTAAGACTAAAGAGACCGAGAATGAAAGAGATGACTCTTATTTACTCGACTTAATAAAACTGGTGCCCTAAGACTCTATTTATAAGGAGAGGCTTGAAAGGACTTGATTTTCTTTTCGATGTGGTACATGGTATTTATAAGAAAAACTAAGGAATAGGTTTGTACTACTCTCGATGTGGTACAAAACCACTTTTCATATTAAAAGGTAAAACTTTGGAACATCAGTTCTCATTCACCTTTTACTCATTTTGAGCGTGTAAATATGCGTTGGAATCCCCTCGAAGAGGAGAATACGTTCCAATAAATACACACCACTAACACATAATGTGTCTCACTCATATAGAGTCTCAAAATGATTCACAACTTAGTCTAAAATACTAAGTTTGTCCAACAATCTCGCACAAATAAGATTGATGGTCCAGTAGCACGCACCACATAGACAGACAGACGCGGAGCTTGACTTGGTGATAGTTCCGACGGTCAGATATAGCATACGATAGGTAGAGAATGCTCCTTGAACCTTCGCTCAACTAAGTATATCGACTTTACTGGTAGACAGTATGACGCGATGTCCTTGAACTGTTCGACTGTTTGTGTAAACGATGACATACTCATCACTATATCTTTCCTGACTCATTCAGTTCTCATGATTATGTCCATTTTGGCCCTGGAACATCGTCCTCGTTCTGCAAGAGTTTCTAAAGAATTGTGCCTCGCAATTCTCCTTTGAAGCGGCCATACTTCTCTCTTACATAGGTGATCTTTATCTTATAGAGTAACCCGTGTTTACTCAACCGAATATTATGTATTCCAACTTGAAATCCTTGTATTCGTCAAAGATCATTAAAAGCATAAAGCTTAACCTCATACCTTACGGGTCTCACTGTTTCATTATCATAGAAATAGGCTAGGGGTTACCCCCACAGTGATTTGGTCATCATGATTTAGTTGTCCCATTGAACCAAGTTCTTGGGATCTCCAGTCAGCAAGGTTGGGTGTCCACCATGACGCCGTTAAGCAATAGGCAAGGCTCATTCCTCTCGATGATTTGACAACTATCTCTCGGTCTAACTAGATTCCCTTGGCTTAAACAGATTCGCTCAGTTTAGCCATCTGGTTAGTGGATCCAAACATTATCATTTGACTTTATATAGTCAATCATGATAATTCGCATTGAGAATAGTTGTTTAATGGTATTTTGTCCTCATCATAGATGTGAGACATAACATTTCATACACAATAATGTGATCTCCCAATGTGCATATTGATTACACGATATATGCATATTGAAGACATATTTTCCTTGTCATTTAGGAATATCCTTACAAAGTGGCTACTCAGCCATTTAACTGCATTTATTTTATGCACCAGACTCGTATTCCATCATGAATCGAGCTAAGTTTAGGATTTCCATGACACGGCTGCTAAGTGTGAAATGTATTCTCGAATGACTTTTAAGTTTTTAAAGTCAAATATCTAATTTACATACTATATTCACATAGTACAATTAGATATCTTTTGTATTGCAGTCCAAGCTCACGAGCACATATCATACACCTTAAATCTGATTGCAATCACTTCCAAGTGACCAATTTCCATTGTACTTGTGCATCTACCCAGTTTACCAACTATGTAGCCTATGTCTAATTTTGTACAACTTTAAAAAGTACAACAGACTTGCAATCCTTCTTGAGAGATCCTTGTTCATTTATGCTTGGATAAATATAAATCCATTCTAGCTATGGCAACTTTAGCTTCGTTGATCTCTTCAAAATTCCCATCACCAACATGTGACATGTATCATCTAAGACTTTTAAAGTCACGAAGATTGTAATCTTCAAATCAAAACTTTTCAATCTCATCAAGATTTTCAGAGATGATCCTCTTGTCATTACTTCTCGTAATGATCAGATCACTCATATGCAATCAATTATGACTTGCATATCATGTGTAAATAACACATGCACACTTATCAATTCTCTGATTTTGAATTAGTTTGACATCTCATAATGACATATTTCACATTTATGAAATAACTTTACTAGTTATTACTTAAAGCTTCACTTGTTATTGATATTACCAGCTTTTAGCGTCCCAAAAACCAGCAATTTCAGTTTGCATCATTACCGAGTTTAAGCGTCCTTAAACTGGCAATCCTTATTCACATAGCAACCAATTTTGAGTGTCCACAAAATGGCAACCATGTCATTTATTTGAAGCCATTGCTTATCATAGCAATATCAAATTTAATATGCCATTATTTCGTGTCAATGTTGTTTCACTCAACATGATCACTGAAAATACAGATTTTCTTCTCTTGCTTTATCTAGAGCAACCCTCAGGTTCACGTAAATTGATATTTCTTCAAATATCTATTTAGAAATATCGTCCCAATGTTCATTGATGCACTTTTAAATTTCAAAATACGATAATTTTAGTATCATCTTAATGAACCTTATTCTCAAAACTCGAGAATCTTTCATAGATTATATAAGGTCATCACTTTTGACTGTAATATTTTATTATCAGTCTGACCTTATACTTCCTTCAGACCCTCAGGTTCACATAGCAACCAATTTTGAGCGTCCTCCAAATGGCAACCATGTCATTTATTTTAAGCCATTGTTTATCATAGCAATATCAAATTTAATATGCCATTATTTCATGTCAATGTTGTTTCACTCAACATGATCACCGAAAATACAGATTTTCTACTCTTGCTTTATCTAGAGCAACCCTCAGGTTCACGTAAATTGATATTTCTTCAAATATCTAGTTAGAAAGACCATCCCAATGTTCATTGATGCACTTTTAAATTTCAAAATACGATAATTTTAGTATCATCTTAATGAACCTTATTCTCAAAACTCGAGAATCTTTCATAGATTATATAAGGTCATCACTTTTGACTGTAATATTTTATTATCAGTCTGACCTTATACTTCCTTCAGACCCACATATATTTTCCCAATTTGAAAATTCAGTTGGGTCCTAATGCTTCTATCTCGTAAGAAGATCTATATATTTTTTAAACAAGATTCTGTCAAACAGAACCACTCTCTCTATTTCTTAACATCCTTTCCCCCACAAAGGACATAGAGAGAACATGCACAATCCATTTTCTAGTACACGTGCTAGAAAATCTTGATTTATTGACTCTTAGTAATAGTCAAATTTTCCCTTGATATATTCACTTATCAAGGAATTATACTAGAAGCGCATTGCTTCTATTAAATTTACGAGTTCACCTTCAAGCAAATTATCAATCTTTTGCTCTCTGCGGGTTCATCCTCACATTCATCCAATAACTCGTAAGTTCATTTAGATGACTTTTAATTACAGATCTACTAGGATCTACTAGCTTATCGCATAAGCATTCCTAAACTCTGTAATAGTATTCTTACGAATCTCAAAAATTAGATTCATATATCGGATATTATTAGACTCAACCATTGTCTATGTATCCATCCAAAATATCTCAATTAATTTTGGATCTCATGCTACCAACAGAGGTATTGGTATCAAGTTTCGAGATACCCCCACATTTCAATTATTTTCAAGAATGTTTCATTACATTCCACTCTTCATAGAAAATTAAATAATTTTCTATTCTAGATACCCCCACAATTTTAATATTTTACAGAATGTCAGAAAACATTCCAAAACTAATAGGAAATTTAATTATTTCCTTCTGTGGTATCATGTTTAAGGAACGATTAGCCCTTCGTAACTAATATCCTCAAATTCAGTGATAGTCTGAGCTGATCACAATCATTTTGCATCTCTCTCAGAGCGCAACTCAAGCCTGCATCTACTCTATTTATTTAATGTGAGTAAGGTGCAACGACCTCATGAATATTCACGTTGCAAACAGAATTTGCCCGGTGATTATTCATCATCAAAATTATTCACTACCATCTTAATTATCTGTATTAAGTTGGATTTACCCTTGAGTTTATAGAGCACACATCTCTCTATTTAGCTTCAATATTGACTCGACTACGAGTACGAGTGACAAATGTTTTGCTATCAAACCAGACAGTAAACACGTATCGTGTCACTACCTCTCATCTGAGCAGGTTTCACGTCATTCATTAAAACCTATAAGATTTTAATATCATGTTTAAAGAACTTCCCGTGGTTCTTATCATTAAAAATTCAATTACCGAATTTCTCTAAAATATTTGCATGATTCACACGAACCTAAATTTCTGGCTCACCTACTGGTACAACCAGAAAAGGCCCAAGGAAGAACATAAATCTTCAATAAACCCACGTTCAGTGATCCTTGATCAACTGATGCGTTAGGGTTAACAACTTTTCGAATTCTCTCCGAAGTTCAGCATAAATACTGATATCAATATTCGCCGTATTAAGTATCACATGGATCACTATAATAGGCTCGTGTGTCACTGCCGCAGCAGACCGACACCAACACGTGAAATTACTATTTAACTGGAGGAAAAATCCAACCAGAAAAATGTAATTTATGTGCCGACCCAAACCTGTACTCCAAGCCCATTAGGTTTTTATTGTGGAGAATCCTGAGCAATTGTAAATCTGGTTCACTTCAGCTGCACAACTCGTCACATTGTTTAACAACAAACATATTACTGCATTCTATCAAGTGCAGCACAAGTGAAAATACTAAAACAAATTTTTCCAGTCAAACTAATGTTAACTAACAAGACACGTTACATAATAAAGCAACTGATGCCTCCTTTAATAGCTTTCCAAAGCCTCCATATAGACTAAAAGCATTTTGTTAACAAATAAATCTATTAAAATAAGATGTTTAGAACTACATTTTGCATCACGTTTATTATCACCAACCTATGCTTGTGATACAACTCCATTATTAAAGATTAAACAATAATAATTGATGCCTTATCATCACTCAACAATGATTAAAATTAATCACCAAATAATCAAGTTCCATCATGAAGGGTCACATTTATGTAGCCATATCATTTAATTGCATAGGAATATCATGTTATGAACTTGCAAACACGTATGTAAACTATAACATATATGATTATTGTATCAGAATACTAATAATTCCGAAATCAATTCAGAATTAAGAAACTCTAGCTCATATATATTATCAATCGCCATGTTAATTAAACAAAACATAATAAGCTATCCATTAATAGCGAAAACATGGACAAATTATAAATTTGGGTTTAATCTACCAATTTATAATGATTAACCCGAGAGAGATGTCACCAAATATGTCCACTTGAATATAAGTTGATCATAAATCAATAACCATTAAAGCATCAATAGCCTTATAAGAAACCAATTATCCAACAACTTTGTGCTTACTTTTGCCTCGTACCTGTTACGCTTAAACAAAGCACCACTTAAAATCAAATTTATATTAATTTCAAGCATATGGCAACAAGTGATCAAAGAAATTAACGCATTAAATTTAATTTAATTAATGAGGCAAATAATGGTCACTCATATACCCATAAATAAATCCAATTTAAACAATGAAATTGAATTTTGCGTCTACTCACAAGAAAGTATGAAAATTGAAGAAAACTGCTTTAAGATTGTTATCAATCTTGTATGATAAAGACATTATTATATAAATATATTGAATATATAACCACTTCACAAGAACATTGCTAATTCTTAAATCACATAAGCATATGAGAATTAATAATTAAATTAGGAGAAGGGTTTAAGAAAACAAACAGAGATTGGATTTAATCTCGAGTCCAGAAAACTGTCTCCTTAAAGCAGTTTCGCCCCGCACCATCCGTGTTTCGCGACATACTTCCCAGGATAAAACGAGATACTAGTATAATCGATAAATCGAATATACTCTCAGCGAACTTGAACTGAGCCCATGAACTATCACCGGAATATTGGAAAAATTTAAGACTAAAGAGACTGAGAATGAAAGAGATGACTCTTATTTACTCGACTTAATAAAACTGGTGCCCTAAGACTCTATTTATAAGGAGAGGCTTGAAAGGACTTGATTTTCTTTTCGATGTGGTACATGGTATTTATAAGAAAAACTAAGGAATAGGTTTGTACTACTCTCGATGTGGTACAAAACCACTTTTCATATTAAAAGGTAAAACTTTGGAACATCAGTTCTCATTCACCTTTTACTCATTTTGAGCATGTAAATATGCATTGAAATCCCCTCGAAGAGGAGAATACGTTCCAATAAATACACACCACTAACACATAATGTGTCTCACTCATATAGAGTCTCAAAATGATTCACAACTTAGTCTAAAATACTAAGTTTGTCCAACAGTTCTATCTACCCAACTGAGAGCCTCTTTGATCACTATCGTCTTTGCTAGCATCGGGTCGATCAAGTGTGGGTGAACTACTGCTTTTGCTTCAATAAAAAACCCATCAGAATCTCTAACAATTAAAAAAAACCAACACCACCATGGTCTTCAAACACGGCTGCATCAACAGACACCTTAACTATATTTGGTAGAGGCTTTACCCAAACCGTTGCTCCGTCTCCTTCTAGATGAGGATGAAGAGGATGAAGAGGAGCCATACAAACTCTGCTTTGGGCTAGTTTTTATTGTGTAAGGTATTGCTTAGCTGCTGCAACCACTCTTTTAACTATAGTAGATTTCTGATTCCAGACTAGATCATTTCGAGACCTCCAGATGGCCCAACAAAGAGAAATAATCTCAGCACTTTTTCGAGCATCTTCAACCTTTAGCCAAGATTTCAACCATTCTAAAAAATTCAAATTATCATGCCAAGTTCTCCCAGAGAGAACAAGAGACCAGCATTGTCGAGCAAAAGAACAGGACACCGGGCTATGCATAATCGACTCTTCTTCCATGTTACAGACTGGACAAAGACTTAGCACCAACACCTGTTTTGTCTGTAACTGTACCTTTGTTGGCAGATATCCCGATAAAGTATGCCATACAACATTTAACGTTTTAGGAGGGGCTTTTATACGCCATAACAGATGTCATACTTCCTCATTGTCGTGGCCAATCAGCTCTTCCTTATGTCTCTGAAGCATCTTGTATGCACTTTTTACCGAGTAAATCCCCGAGTCCTCTTCTTTCTAGTACAAAACATCATCAGAATTCGAGGCACTCAACTGAATTTTCAGAATACACTCCTGATCACGAGCATTAAACATATCAGCAACCAAATCCACATCCCATTCTTTTATGTCGGTACAGAGAAGATTGTGAACCCTTTTATTCTCCAAACCCTGCGAATTTGACGTTATACAGGGGTTATTTATTTCCCAAAGCCATGATTGGTTTAGAATATCTATATTTTCCCCGGACCCTATTATCCATCGAATGCCTTCTTCCAAAACTTGCTTAGCTTCAAAGAGACTTTGTTAGGTCCCAATGTGTTTGTAGAAGGGGGGTTGAATACAAACAGTACCGAATAATCGAATTAAATGCGGAATAAAAAAGTGAAAAAAAATTCAAGTTAAATAAGAATATTATTAAACTTGAAAGGTGTTACAACAACTGTATCGATTACAAGGAATTAATCTCAAATTAATTATCACAAATCTAGAATAAATTTGACATGAACTTTTTCTATTTTTGTAATAAAAAGATTCAAATGCTAAACGCAATTTGAGATTAAGTTCTAGGGATTTTGATCCGCTAGATAGTTACACAAGAACAAGAGAATGATTTCTAGTTGATTGGATTTAACTTTACAAACTAGAAATTATGATCTTGAAGTTTGCAGATGAAGGATGAAATATTTTGCTTCTCTTTTCTGCTGAGTTCTTGTTTGTTGACTTGTTTTCTATATTTTGTTTTCTGCTGCTTTTCTTCTTTTTAATTCATTCAACAGAACTGAAATGAACTGGTAAGACAATCCTGTTAGCTCAGCAAGACTTTCGGTATGACAATCAAATGAACTAGCAAGACTATCCAAATGAACTAGCAAGACTATCAGAATGAACTAGCAAGACAATCCTCCTCTCAGTGTAACTTTCGGTGAGACTATTGAAAATGGCTTGGAAAGACTTTCGGTATGACAATCCAATTGTCATACCAGTTCAAATATTTGTCTTGCTGATTTAATCTTGAATATTAATTCAAAATCATTTCTGAAAAATGCATAATATTAATTCAGAATTAATTAACCAATTAATTCAATTAATCAATAAATTAATCTTTGCAGATATAATTTATTTTCTTAATTAAATTATATGACTTAATTAATTAATAGAGAATTAATACTAATCTTGAGCAGCAACCATTCTTCTACAAATCTTCTGAAAATCACTGAAAATTATGAATCAATTCCACCACTTCAATGTTGACACTCGATGTACTGTCTGGTTCATGAGTGACTAACTTCCGTGACATTTCTTCATGTCTTGACCTTGATAATTGATTTTCTTCAGATTAAATCCTTGTAATTCTTTGATACCCTGACGAGATCTCTGTCACTTGATTAAATCCACAATCTTGATTTGTATCACTGAGGCTTGATCAATTTCTTGAACTTCTTCCAGTGAATTAACTCCTAAAGTCTGTAGATGAACCTTGTTTCTGAATCCTTTGACAGATGTTACTTTGTGAGATCTCTTTGACGGTAGATCCACTATTTACTTATTACATTCTTATTTGAGTTGAGTTAAATCCTCGAATATACAAATAGGCTATGACATATGCCTTACAATCTCCCCCTATTTATTAGTTAGATAATAACACACAAATACCTAGAGGATAACTCAACTAACAAATAAGAAAAATATATAAACAGAAATGCAAAGTAAATAGCTAGAAAAGTTCTGGATGACATTTAACCTTTTCCAGATTCCAAATAGATGTTCCTATAGACTGAACATATCTTCAAGAAGTTTCATCTTCATTTGTACAACCACATTTCCTGTTGAGAAGCACATATCTCTCTTGCTTCTCCCCCTATGAGAATCAACTTCCTTAAAGAAGATCACCTTCGTTTACCACATTTCCCGTACAATAGGATCCGCAGATAAAAACCAATGGTACTCCCCTTTTAGAAAACAGCTTCTCCCCTTATCAGAAAATCACCTTGTGTTTACCACCTCTCCCGTACAATAGGATCCGTAGTTACAAACATCAATGGTGTGGTGTAGTGTACATGTGCTTTACCTTTTTCTTACTCCCTGCAATTTCTCCCCCTTAGTTGAGGAATCCTCTAAACTATTACTTAAGCTTTTATCTCCCCCTTAGTGAAGGAATGTATGCCGTTGTCTGAAGAAGTTCTCATATTTCACTTGGTTGGAAAAGAAATAACAAGTAGTTTCTCTTTCTTCCTCACTTTGAGTGTGTGATTCTGTTTAGTGTACCTCACATGTGTTTCAATCTTCTCTCCACTCGTGTTTACACTCATTCTCACAAGTGTATCACTCCACTCATAGCTCCAACATTCAGCTGTACCTGCAAGGAAAATCACCTTAGCCATCCTTAAGGAGGTCACAGGTGGTGTAATGGGAGTTCGCAAATCCCCATCCTTGTTAAACTCGTCAGATGAATCTGAGTCATAATCTACAAGTTGCTAGTTTCCCTTTTAGGGTTCCAGATTTGAATTCTGGGAAGGTAAACAATGATCCAACGAATTTAGCATAAAGATCAAAGTTCCCTTCTAATATCTGTGAAGACATTTCCTTGTGACTCATCAGGTAATATCTGAATCATTGTCAACAAGTTGCCGATCTGCACCTATGTCAGATCCACTATCCGCAGATCCATCCAGGGAATTTATGCCTGGGGAGGTAGACACTGAACACTGACATATGGCTTTTGGATCAATATCCTCTCCTAACACCTGTAAAGGCAATTGGTCCATTAACGAACCTTGAACAATCGAATCTGACCTTAAAATGGTCGAAACTCTTATTTCCGTCAACTCATCCTTTGTGTGTGTAACCTTTCCTTGTGCATCAAGAATTGTTTATGTTTGAGGTGGTGACACTACATCGGATACCCTGGCTGACAGGCAAATTTCAATAGACACACCCTTTTGAGAGAATGAATCTAGTAACTATTTTTGTGCCTTTTCAGCCATTACATCTTTTTAAGAAGATGTATGGGGGCTAGCAGTTGTCTCGGTTTAAATATTACTCATCTATGTAGGAGACAGAGCTACTGGGTTGACTACAAAACCTTCCTTATGTGGTGCACTAAGGCACTATCTCCCTCACGCTCATTCATACTACATTTAGTGGTAAGAGAGTGTTGGTTGGTTCTGTTTCCATGTTTGTCTTTACATTCTGGGATAGATGTTGTGGGTTTTCAACCTCATGACTTTCAATGAAAGAAAGCCATTGGAGACTGAACCTGTATCATAGAATATATGGCAATATAGAAATAAAATGTACTTAAGATCTTTAAGGAATGAAAATTATACATTTAATCTTTTGAGAGAAATGATGTACACCAGTGATTTCAAAAGATTTTAATGAAATAAGAAATCACTAATGTAGAAAGAAGTTTGATTTTCTCCTAAAACTCACTGCACATATAAAACAATATGTTTGTGCCTAGTAATAAGAGAGTTATTAATATGACGACTCTACTAGTTCATATTAAACTGTAACTTCAGTTAGAAGGCCATACCATGTTCTTGACTATTGCTTGAGTAGTACACTAGTTCATACCAACCTGAAGTGAGATTGTGAAGAAGAGATTGCATAGTCCAATAGATCTGCAACTGCAAAGTCCATGAACTGTGGTGCACTGACTTTCTTTTTTGACTCACCAACCAGGAGTACACTTGTACATAACTTACTAGAGTCCAATTCCAAGTGTAATGTGCATCAGGTGTGTGATATGTCGTAATATTCTCAAGTCTCGTCACTGGTGCTATATGTTAGATACTGCTTCCTGATAATAACCTAGCACAATATACAAATTTTCAATGATAACATTACCAGCTTACAAACAGCTATATCCCTCAGATAAACCTTTGTTGTTATCTCCAAAGGTAACCAGGGGGCCAGCTTTCTCAACCACATTTGATAGCAGGGCTCTATCTCCGGTCATATGTCTTGATGATCCACTGTCAAGAATCCACACTACCGGTTCCACCAGTTTAATGCCCTGCTTACAAATGGATTAGACCTTCTTCGGAACCCAAACTTGGTTGGGCCCGGCATACTTGTAGAATTGTCCTTTGTCAGGCAAAACAATATTTTTAATTTTAATGGTCTCAACTTTCTCAATGACTGAACATTTGACCTTGTAAACAGCCTTAACAAATTTCTGTTTAGGCTTAGGCACAAATGTCTCCTTTCTAGCCTTAGAAGGACTAGCAGTCTTAGACCTATCATGCTTCTTATTATTCACATGCTGACGAGGAGTAGTCTTATCACTAGAAACATGCTTACCATTAAAATAAGCATACATCAAATTAAAAGCACAAGACATACAATTAGCAACACCACATGCTTTATGAGAGTGATTAACAGCAGGCAATTTATGCATGGTAGACATGGCATTTTTGTTATCCAACTCATGTATGTCTGAGTTAGTCTCAGTTGCTTTCACAACTTTGACTGGAACTTTCGACACACTTGACTCAGAAACAACCTTCTCATTAGCATGATCTTCAGCACGTATTTCTTCTTGAATAACAGAAGAGGTCGCATCAAATGGTTCAGCAATTGATACTTTATAGAGGGGTTCATCAATACCCTTAAGCACATGTGGTACTTCCCTACCTTTAGCACAGACATGAGGAGGGGAGTTTATGCCTAATTCTCCAATAGCAGCATTGTAATTATAACCTATTCCAGATGTTTGATTAACAGCTTGCTTACTAAAGAACTCTTTAGCCTTCGAACAAGAATTGAAGTAGGCTCTAACCTTAGTCTCAAGACCGGTGATCTTGTCTTTGAGAATAGTTTCGAGTTGTCTATAACAGTTAACTCTATTCTCTAGAAAAGATATTTGTTCTTTTAACTTGTCTTGATTAATGTGCATAAGTCTTAATTCATTGACCTCATTCTCAAGGTCTTTGATCTGTTGACTTAACAGTTCATTGTCACGACGAGCACAATCGAAGTTACCTCCTAGATGATAAACTAATTCAGCATCAGTATATTTTACCTCTTTTCTTGATGATGAAGCTTTTCCATCAATAGCCATAAGAGCAAGATTCCCTTCTTCTTCATCTTCACTATCAGTATCATCCTAGCTTCTTCCCTTTGCCAGATAAGCCCTTTCAGAGTTACTCTTCTGATTTGAATCATAAGAGTTCTTCCTTACTTGCTTTGGCTTCCTACATTCTGTGGCAAAGTGTCCCAACTTATTACAGTTATAGCATCTAATGGTGCTCCGATCAACCATCCCTGTTTTGTATCCACCACTGCTGGTGTTAGAGGATGAAGATCCACCTTTCTGGAATCTGTTGTAGTTGGACTTGTACTTGAACTTGGGATTTCTCTTGAATCTAACATTGGAGAATCTCTTGACAATTTGGGCCATTGACTCATCTTCCAATTGCTCCAGCTCTTCCAAGGAATAAAAATCATCACTGGATTGATTTGTAGTGGGAGGATCATATTCTGCTACTAACACATTTTCCTCAGCCTTGGAAAACTGTACCATTCTCTCTAACTGTTGAGATTGTTGTTGTTGTTGACCTTCAGCTACAAGAGCAGTAGATGTGCTAACTATTCTATCTTTCTCGTAGACTTCCTTTTGCTGAATCTGCTCCAACTCATAGGTTTTTAACACCCCATAGAGTCTATTCAAAGAAATCTCACTCAGATCTCTAGCTTCTCTAATGGCAGTGATTCTATGTTCAAGATGAGTTGGCAGTGTTAAAAGGAACTTTTTGTTGACCTCCGTGATTGAATAATATTTTCCATTTATGTTCAGGTTGTTGATCAACGCATTGTACCTCTTAAACACTTCAGTAATTCCTTCTCCTAGATTGGATTTAAAATGTTCATACTCAGAGGTTAGGATCTCCAACTTGTTCTCCCTAACTTCCTCTGTGCCTTCATTAATCACCTCAATAGTTTCCCACATGTGTTTGGAATTTTTACAGTTCATCACATGTCTGTTCATCAAGGGATCAAGGGAATCAATTAATATTAATTGAAGGTTGGCATCCAAGGAGGCTTCTTCTTTTTCTGCAGGAGAAAAATCTTCAGGCTCTTTTACATAGGTTCTAGCTTTGGTAATCACAACATCATCTACTATCACCTCTGGTTCAATAACCATCGGAGTTTTTAGACCCTTCTTTAACAAGTTCAGATAATTGGGATTTGCCACTTGTAAAAACAAGAACATCTTCTTCTTCCACATGATATAATTTTCTTTATCAAATAGTGGAATTTTAACGGTTCCAACTTTTTGTGAAGTCATTATGAATTTTTGAATAAATAAAAATTCAAAGAGTTGAAAAATCATAAAAGTCTAGGATCTTGATTTGTTCGTTAATCAGAAGGCTCTTATACCAATTGTTAGGTCCCAATGTGTTTGTAGAAGGGGGGTTGAATACAAATAGTACCGAATAATCGAATTAAATGCGGAATAAAAGAGTGAAACAAAATTCAACTTAAATAAGAATATTATTAAACTTGAAAGGTGTTACAACAACTGTATCGATTACAAGGAATTAATCTTAAATTAATTATCACAAATCTAGAATAAATTCGACATGAACTTTTTCTATTTTTGTAATAAAAAGATTCAAATGCTAAACATAATTTGAGATTAAGTTCTAGGGATTTTGATCCGCTAGATAGTTACACAAGAACAAGAGAATGATTTCTAGTTGATTGGATTTAACTTTACAAACTAGAAATTATGATCTTGAAGTTTGCAGATGAAGGATGAAATATTTTGCTTCTCTTTTCTGCTGAGTTCTTGTTTGTTGACTTGTTTTCTATATTTTGTTTTCTGCTGCTTTTCTTCTTTTTAATTCATTCAACAGAACTGAAATGAACTGGTAAGACAATCCTGTTAGCTCAGCAAGACTTTCGGTATGACAATCAAATGAACTAGCAAGACTATCAGAATGAACTAGCAAGACTATCAGAATGAACTAGCAAGACAATCCTCCTCCCAGTATAACTTTCGGTGAGACTATTGAAAATGGCTTGGAAAGACTTTCGGTATGATAATCCAATTGTCATACCAGTTCAAATATTTGTCTTGCTGATTTAATCTTGAATATTAATTCAAAATCATTTCTGAAAAATGCATAATATTAATTCAGAATTAATTAACCAATTAATTCAATTAATCAATAAATTAATCTTCGCAGATATAATTTATTTTCTTAATTAAATTATATGACTTAATTAATTAATAGAGAATTAATACTAATCTTGAGCAGCAACCATTCTTCTACAAATCTTCTGAAAATTATGAATGAATTCCACCACTTCAATGTTGACACTCGATGTACTGTCTGGTTCATGAGTGACTAACTTCCGTGACGTTTCTTCATGTCTTGACCTTGATAATTGATTTTCTTCAGATTAAATCCTTGTAATTCTTTGATACCCTGACGAGATCTCTGTCACTTGATTAAATCCATAATCTTGATTTGTATCACTGAAGCTTGATCAATTTCTTGAACTTCTTCCAGTGAATTAACTCCTCAAGTCTGTAGATGAACCTTGTTTCTGAACCCTTTGACAGATGTTACTTTGCGAGATCTCTTTGACGGTAGATCCACTATTTACTTATTATATTCTTATTTGAGTTGAGTTAAATCCTCGAATATACAAATAGGCTATGACATATGCCTTACAGACTTCTCCATATAAAACTAGGGTTGTGACCCAAGTTTGATTGCAAAAAATCAGTGTCAGGAAAATATTTGGCCTTATACAATCTAGACACCAAACTGTTACGAAACTCAATGAAACGCCATCCTTGTTTCCCCAACATAGCGATGTTGAAATCTTTAAACTCCCGAAACCCCATCCCACCTCTTTTCTTGTGCTTTGTCATCCTATCCCACGACATCTAATGGATATTGTTTTTGTTTGGCTGAGATGTACTCCACCAGAATTTTGTCAGACATCTTTCAATATCCTTTATGATTTCTAAAGGGATTAAAAAGACATTCATGGCATATATTGGCATGGTCTGTGCCACCAACTTGATAACAGTTTCCTTCCCAGACCTAGAAATAAACTTCCCATCCCAGCTCCTAATTTTTGTGGTAACCTTATCGCGTAAAAATCCCAACAAAGCTGATTTATTTCTGCCAATGAGATTGGGCAAATCCAAATACGTACTGTGTTCAGTAGCCTCAATCATTTGAAGAAGTTGACACACACCTTGCCTGTTGTACTGAATCACATTTGTGCTAAAGAAAATAGATGATTTTTCTTTATTGATACGCTGACCCGGAGCTTTCTCATACTTGTAAAGCACCTCCATCACTTTTGTTGCATCATTAGTATCCGCTCGACAATATAAATAACTGTCATCAGCAAATAACATATGTGAAATGACCGGAGCTCTCCTGCATATTTTAACTCCATGTAACCAGTTCCGTTCCTCATATTTTTAAAGCAAGGAAGAGAGACCCTATGCACAGATAATAAACAGGTAGGGTGACAATGGGTCACCCTGACGGATCCCTCTGCTCGGGTAGATAGGACCTATCTCATTCGACCCATGCACAATTTTATAAGAAATAATACATACACACTGGAGAACAAGATGTACCCACCATGGAGAAAAACCCACCTTTCTCATAATTGTTTTCAAGAACTCCCACTCGATTCGATCATACGCTTTACTCATGTCTAACTTTAAAGCCATGTAGCCATCTTTACCAATTATCCTTCGCTTTAAATAATGCATAATTTCGTATGAGACCATAATTGAAAGAGATATGTCCTAAGTCCAATCATGTAAGAGGATTTAGGAAAAACTTTTATGTAATCTGTTTTGATTTCATTGATATTAATAAAAGACTTGTTTTGTTTTTATTGCGGGCTCTATCTATTTTAAGTGTTTAAATAAGATATACCACAGTTTAGAGTAAAGCTTTTTATGGATTGTGATGAGATCATAATAATGAGACCTAAAAGATGATAATTCTAAACTTAAATAGTTCCTGGTCGTAGGATTACTAACTGGTAATTAATAATCCGCAAAGATCAGTATATACTATGCTTGCTTCATTATGAAGGATGTATGTTCTCATAGACATTTGTGCGGTGACACTATAGCTAGTATGTAGGTGCTTATTATAGGATAAGTTCACTGAACATGACTCACACAGCTGAACAACTGATGAAGTTCACTCACGTGTCAGCAGTTGTTCACATAGTGATAGTTGTACAAGTATCCTTAGACTTGAGGTCATCATAGTCATCTTGTGTACACTAAATTATGCTTTGGTTTAGTTCTTAGTCTCCAGGGACAATTATAAGGGCTCTACTGGGTATAGGAATTTGTACACGAAGATAGTGTACGATCAATAAAAGATATACCCCTTCCAGTGATGGAAGAGAGTGTTCAACGCTAATCCACTTATGCTAGTTTAAGAATCTCTGGCCAGAGTGAATGAAATTAGAAAGGAGTTTCTAATTTATATTAAATAGACTAAGCATAGTGAATGGGAAAGCAAGTGATTAAATAATATAGGCTTGACACAAGATCCATGTCTTGTATTTAATCGTGACATTGCAGGGTAGAAGAAATTGATTGTACGGTAACTACTCACTGAATAGGTTCTTGGTATTCTAAGCAGTGAATTCGTATTATCCGGATAGTTGCGATATACTGAGAAGTATCCCTCACGATGTAGAATAAATATGATTAATTAATTAATCATATTTAATAAATTAGAAAATTAATATAAATAATGATAAAATAGTTTTATTATTATTTATTTCTACTACCGGCTTAATATTGAACCTACAAGGTCACACCATAAAAGAGAATGATTTAATGATGGAGGAATTAATTAATAATGGATGATAATTATTTATTTATGAAATAAATAATTAATTGGCAAATTTAACAATTGATTAAATGAGATTTAATTGATTATAAATTAATTAAGAAAAAGTTCTTAATATTATTAATTAAGAATTTAATTTTTGGAAATTAAATCAAGTGAGAGAATTATTTCTAAAGTGTTTAGAAAAAAGGATTAATAATTAAAAGGTGTTTTAATTATTAGTGAGAATAATAAAGGGTTAATAATAATAATATTTTATGGGAAAATTTTCAGCTGAAAATTTTGCCTATAAATATACTATTATAAACCCTATTTTTGCCTCAACCTAAAAATTTCAAAAACCCTAATTTTTTCCACCTCCTTCTCCTCCATTACATCGATTTCTTGGTGGATACCGGTGGAGTGCTTCACACTTGAGGAACAACTGCTAGGGACCTCCGCTCGTGGTTCTTGGATCGCTTTTAAAGGTTAGAAACGATTCCTCGATTTAATTTACGATCTGTATGCATATTATATGGATTTTATATCATGAAAATTTTTTTACCATACTTTCGTGATAGATAAAATCCTACAATGGTATCAGAGCATAGGTTGTATGCATATAGATCTGTTATAAAAATTTCAGAATTTTATGTGCTTGTATGAATTAATTATGATTTTTACAATTTATATCATGGATTAATTATGACTGATTAGAAATTGTTTCTCAGAATTATTTTGACTGTAGATCTGGGTTCTACAAGTGTTGTAGATCGTCTGGGTATTTTTTTATAATTTTATGATGTATGGATTAATTGTTATGAATTTTTGAAGTTGTTTTAATTAAATTCGTAATTAAATATATATATATATAATCTGTAAAGTATATATATATATATGTTTTCTTGCTGATGTAGCTTTTAAAGCTTTAATGGTGACAGGGAAAGAGAGAAGGCAACACATTTTTCTGTGCGAAACAAGTACGGCGGCGACTGTCAGAACGGGGGGGACCGCGCGTCTCACGTGCACGCGCTCGTGTGTCACGCGCGGGTCAAAGGTCAGAGTAGTGCTGACGTCATGCTGATGACATCAGATGATGTCATGCTGATGTCAGCTTAGGGTTTTGGGCGCGTGTACGCGTGGGGGCGCGTGGACGACAGTCTGACACGCGCCTGACAGCGCGTGTGCGCGTGGCGGTGCGTGGGTTTTCTTCTCGGGGCGCGTGTGGGCGCGTGCTTGGTGAGAATGAGGCGTGCTTGGTGCCGTTGGATTCGTCTTTTCGAGACGCATCTAGTGGTATATTATATGATATTTTCTGAAATTGTTTCGAACTGTTTATAGCTAACAGTAGTGTTTTAAAGCTGTTTTTGACTGTTTTAATTGCTTTTAAATGCCTCATGTGATACATAGAGATGTATAATGCTTAGAACAATATGCTACATGATGTAACATGCCTACCTTTACGTTTATTCATGCTTATATATGTGATATATGCTTAGTTTATCATGCGATGATAGATTTAGGTGAACTTAATTAACATAAGGCGTTTGTTAGACAATTTAGTATAGTGAAATTGTTTCATGACCTTAATATAAATATTATGAATACGATCATGAGATTCTTGTGTTTATGAAACACGTAATTGAATATGAATTTTCAATATTGAGAGAAAGGATGATTCTGTCAACAACAGATTTCTATCTGTAAGAAAGGGTTATTAGGTGACGCCTCTTGACAATGCTCCATCCGATCTGGGAATCATCTGATTATCGATTATTGATTTGAAATATTTAATTTAAAAGGAAGAATCTCTTTATAATATGATTATGATTGTAACGTAATATAATCCCTCTAAAATTAAATAATATCAAGTAGTAATTGGCCAATGACACAACGGGCTTGTGTCGGTCATAGCCTTCCAACATGGTAGAAAGTGGTTCTTATTTTTAAATCATTGTCGTTTCGTGCTACAGCCGAGGGCTTTGATTTCGAAATAAGAAATACTTGTATATTACATAGAGATGTGTACATTGAATTAGAATCTAAAGGTCGTTACGTGCTACAGCCGTGGGCCGTTGGAGACTGATTTATTGTACGAAATGTTGGGTTAGACTTGACTTAGAATATTGAGTTTGTCGTGCCACAGCCGTGACTCAATTATTCAAGAGGCTAAAGTTATATTAGGGAATAACATAAGATGTAATTGACAAGAGTTGTCTGCCTATTGAACATCACATGACGTTTCGTGCTACAGCCGAGGTTGTGTGATGGAATGTAGGATCCCTATTCCCACTAGCATTATGAATACTTAATTTTCACTTAGGGGTTGAATAAATTAGATAAACTAGTGGGAGACACTTCTGAATAAAGATCCGATTCATATATAGTGTTTTGAAATGAAATTGAATATTTGCTAAGTATTGTTATGTGTTAATCATTTACAGATTTACTATATTCGTCATGTCTTCTGCACTATCACTCCGGAGCATACTAGATGCTCGCAAGTTGACTGGTCCAAATTTAGCTGTTTGCTTTCACTGTAACAAGTTGGGGCACTGGAAGAGGAACTGCAAGGTTTACCTTGCAGAATTGAAGAAGAAGAAGGGTAGTGAGACTACCGCTTCTGATTCAGGCATGTTCATGATCGAAGTTAATATGTCACTAGGTCAAATTTCTACTTGGGTATTAGATACCGCTTGTGGTTCTCATATTTGCAATTCGTTGTAAGGACTAAAGGGAAGTAGGACTCTTGAAAAAGATGAGGTGATTCTACGTATGGGCAATGGAGCAAGGGTTGCGGCCATATCTGTAGGATCATTTAGTTTACATATGCCTACGGACAAGACTATTATTTTGAATAATTGTTATTATGTTCCCTCTATTGTGAGGAATATTGTTTCTATTCCTATGTTGGATTTGGATGGTTTTTCATTTATTATTAAGAATAATGAATGTTCTATTCTTAGAGATAATGTTCTTTATGGACGTGGTATTTTAAATAATGGTCTGTATGTATGTGACGTAGAGCATGATTTACTTCAGATTGAACAAACTAACAAAAGAAAACGAGATGATGAAAATCTGACCTATTTATGGCACTGTAGGCTAGGTCATATTAGTGAAAATAGACTGCGGACATTGCATAAGGAAGGGTTACTTGACCCCTTTGATTTTGAATCATATCCTACATGCGAGTCTTGTCTATTGGGTAAAATGACCAAATCTCCATTTAGTGGACATGGAGAGAGGGCTGCAGCTTTGCTAGGATTGGTACACACAGATGTATGTGGACCAATGTCTACGGAAGCCATGGGTGGATTTTCATACTTCATTACTTTCATAGATGATAGATATAGATTCGGATATGTGTATTTGATGAAACACAAATCTGAAGCCTTTGAAAAGTTCAAAGAATATAAACATGAAGTGGAGAAATAAACCAAACACAATAGTATAACTCTTCGATCAGATCGAGGTGGTGAATACTTGAATGGAGAGTTTCTAAATTATCTCAAAGAAAATAGTATAGTCTCTCAGTGGACTCCTCCATATACTCCACAGTTAAATGAGGGATCTGAAAGGAGAAATCGAACTTTGTTAGATATGGTTCGGTCCATGATAAGCTATGCGAATCTTCCAGTATTCCTATGGGGTTATGCATTGGAAACCTCAGCATATTTACTGAATAAGGTGCCTTCCAAATCTATTCCTCAAACTCCATATTAGATATGGAAAGAAAGGAAACCGTATCTTAAACACGTTAAGATTTGGGGATGTCCAGCTTATGTCAAGAAAGTTGACCCAGATAAGCTGGAATCTCGATCCGTAAAATATAATTTTATGGGATATCCTAAAGAGACTTTGGGGTATTACTTTTACACCGATCATCGGGTGTTTGTCTCCAGACATGCTACCTTCTTGGAAAAGCAGTTTATCCTTGAAGGAAACAGTGGGAGCAAAATTGAACTTGATGAAGTTCAAGAAGCACAAACTACTACGGATCAAGTGGAAACACCTGTTCAGACTGAACAACCTTCTATGGAACAGCCCATTCGTAGGACAGGGAGAGTGTCTCGCCAACCTGAGAAGTATTATGGCCTTGTCATTGAGAATGGCAATGAGTTGTCAATCATTGATGATGACGACCCTGTGACCTACAATGAGGCTATGAGTAGTGTTGACTCAGAGAAATGGCATAGTGCCATGAAATCCGAAATGGAATCTATGTATACCAACCAAGTATGGACTCTGGTTGAGGCGCCTGAAGGTGTTAAGCCTATTGGGTGCAAGTGGGTATACAAAAGAAATATTAGAGCAGATGGCCAGGTGGAGACCTATAAGGCCAGGCTCATGGCAAAAGGATTCAAATAAAGGCAAGGGATTGACTTTGATGAAACTTTTTAGTCTGTAGCCCTGTTAAAATCAATTCGGATTTTGCTTGCGATTGCTGCTTACTACGACTATGAGATCTGGCAAATGGACGTGAAAACGGCCTTCCTCAATGGGGAACTTGAGGAGGAAGTGTATATGACACAGCCAGAGGGTTTTCTTTCCAAGGGAAATGAACACCTAGTCTGTAAGCTGCTGCGAACCATATATGGTTTAAGGCATGCTTCTCGTAGATGGAACATCCGTTTTGATGAGACAATCAAAGAGTTTTGTTATATCAAAAACATAGATGAACCATGTGTCTACAAGAAGGTTAGTGGGAGCACGGTAACATTTCTTGTATTGTATGTAGATGATATACTTCTTATAGAAAATGATATACTGATGCTGCAATCAGTCAAAGTATGGCTATCAAAGAACTTCACCATGAAGGACTTGGTAGAAGCATCCTATATTCTCGGTATGAAGATATATAGAGATAGATGTAGAAGAATGATAGGTCTTACCCAGGGTATATACATCCAGAAAGTGCTTACAAGGTTTAGCATGGAAAACTCCAAAAGAGGTCTCATACCGATGAGCCATGGAGTGTCCCTTTCCGAGAAAATGTCTCCTAAGACACCTGAGGAAAGAGAGCGTATGAGTATGATTCCTTATGCTTCAGCAATAGGATCTATCATGTATGTGATATGGTGTACTAGGCCTGATGTTGCTTATTCAAATAGTGTGACGAGCAGATATCAGTCCAATCCAGGTGAAGACCACTGGAAAGCAGTGAAAAACATCCTTAAGTACTTGTGAAGGACTCATAACATTTTTCTTGTTTTTGGTGGTGAATCTGAGTTGAAAATAGAGGGTTACACTGACTCTAGTTTTCAATCAGAAAGTGATAGCAAATCCATGTCAGGGTACGTGTTTACTCTGAATGGTGGTGCGATTAGTTGGAAGAGTTCCAAACAGTCTACAACGGCTGACTCCACAGCGGAAGCAGAATATATAGCTGCAAGTGAGGTTGCAAAAGAAGCCGTTTGGATGAGGAAATTTGTTTCTGAGTTGGGAGTTGATCCTAGCGTTGAAGAGCCTATTGTGTTGTATTGTGATAACAACGCAGAAATAGCACAAGCCAAGGAACCTAGGTCTCATAAAAATTCCAAACATGTCATGCGGCGCTTTCATCTGATTAGGGAGATTGTTGAAAGAGGAGATGTCAATGTCGAGAGAGTTGACACACATAACAACATAGCAGACCCTTTAACAAAGCCACTTTCTCAAAGTCACTTTGATCGTCATAAAGACAAGATGGGTATTAGATACCAGAGTGACTGGCTTTAGTACAAGTGGGAGATTGAAAGAGATATGTCCTAAGTCCAATCATGTATGAGGATTTAGGAATAACTTTTATGTAATCTGTTTTGATTTCATTGATATTAATAAAAGACTTGTTTTGTTTTTATTGCGGGCTCTATCTATTTTAAGTGTTTAAATTAGATATACCACAGTTTAGAGTAAAGCTTTTTATGGATTGTGATGAGATCATAATAATGAGGCCTAAAAGATGATAACTCTAAACTTAAATAGTTCCTGGTCGTAGGATTATTAACTGGTAATTAATAATCCGCAAAGATCGGTACATACTATGCTTGCTTCATTATGAAGGATGTCTGTTCTCATAGACATTTGTGTGGTGACACTATAGCTAGTATGTAGGTGCTTATTATAGAATAAGTTCACTGAACATGACTCACACAGCTGAACAACTGATGGAGTTCACTCACGTGTCAGCAGTTGTTCACATAGTGATAGTTGTACAAGTATCCTTAGACTTGAGGTCATCATAGTCATCTTGTGTACACTGAACTATGCTTTGGTTTAGTTCTTAGTCTCCAGGGACAATTATAAGGGCTCTACTGGGTATAGGAATTTGTACACGAAGATAGTGTATGATCAATAAAGGATCTACCCCTTCCAGTGAAGGAAGAGAATGTTCAATGCTGATCCACTTATGCTAGTTCAGGAATCTCTGGCCAGAGTGAATGAAATTAGAAAGGAGTTTCTAATTTACATTAAATAGAACTAAGCATAGTGAATGGGAAAGCAAGTGATTAAATAAGATAGGCTTGACACAAGATCCATGCCTTGTATTTAATCGTGACATTGCAGGGTAGAAGAAATTGATTGTACGGTAACTACTCACTGAATAGGTTCTTGGTATTCTAAGCAGTTAATTCGTATTATCCGGATAGTCGTGATATGCTGAGAAGTATCCCTCACAATGTAGAATAAATATGATTAATTAATTAATCATATTTAATGAATTAGAGAATTTATATAAATAATGATAAAATAGTTTTATTATTATTTATTTCTACTACCGGCTTAATATTGAACCTACAGGGTCACACCATAAAAGAGAATGATTTAATGGTGGAGGAATTATTTAATAATGGTGGAGGAATTAATTAATAATGGCTGATAATTATTTATTTATGAAATAAATAATTAATTGGCAAATTTAATAATTGATTAAATGAGATTTAATTGATTATAAATTAATTAAGAAAAAGTTCTTAATATTATTAATTAAGAATTTAATTTTTGGAAATTAAATCAAGTGAGATAATTATTTCTAAAGTGTTTAGAAAAAGGATTAATAATTAAAAGGTGTTCTAATTATTAGTGAGAATAATAAAGGGTTAATAATAATAATATTTTATGGGAAAATTTTCAGCTGAAATTTTTTCCTATAAATATACTATTATAAACCCTATTTTTGCCTCAACCTAAAAATTTCAAATACCCTAATTCTCTCCACCTCCTTCTCCTCCATTACATCGATTTCTTGGTGGATACCGGTGGAGTGCTTCACACTTGAGGAACAGCTGCTAGGGACCTCTGCTCGTGGTTCTTGGATCACTTTTAAAGGTTAGAAACGATCCCTCGACTTGATTTACGATCTGTATGCATATTATATGGATTTTAAATCATGAAAATTGTTTTACCATGCTTCCGTGATAGATAAAATCCTACAATAATGTTGTCTGTAATCAACCTCCCTGGTACGAAATCACTTTGGGATTTGGAAATAACATCATTCAGAAGGATTTTCATTCTATTAGCCATGACTTTCGTGATGATTTTCATAAGGACGTTACATAACGCGATAGGTCTCATATCACCAATAGACGTTGGGTTCTTCTTTTTCGGAATTAGAACAACATGAGTATCATTCAAACCCTGCAAAATATCACCTGTAGTGAAGAAATTCCTAACCAGATTAAAGATATCTTCTCCCATAATTTTTCAATGCTTCTGGAAAAAAGCTGGTGTCATCCTGTCCGGCCTGGGAGCCTTGTCAGGGTGCATGTGAAACAACGCATCTCTGACTTCCTCCCTAGATATCTCACTGGTCAGCACTGCATTTTGCTCGTGAGTAATCGAACTAGGAACACAATCAATAATCTCATCAAACTCTGTGGGTGCAGTAGTGAACAAACCATCATAATAATTATAAATAAGAGTCTCCAAACCATTCTGCCAATCCACCCAACTGCCAGTATCATCTCGCAATCTCTGGATAGTGTTGTTACGTTTTCGAGTAGTACAAGCTGCGTGGAAATATTTTGTGTTTTTATCTCCCGACGCAAGCCATAATTGCTTGGATCTTTGCCTCCAAAAGATCTATTTCTGGTCAAGCACTAGAAAAAACTGATGCTTGAATTCCTTGTACTCTTTCATAGACTGAGCATCATTTTTATTACGTAGGAATTTCAACTTTGCCTTGCACTCTTTTATGCATTTCATAAAACACCCAGTAACCTCTTTTCCCCACTGGTCTAGATCAATACTACAGAGCTTAACCTTCTCTACTATACTCATGCCTGTATTGGCCTCCCAGTTGTTCGAAACTATCTTCTTACACAATGGTTCAGTAAGCCACACATTTTCGAAATGAAAACGTCTATTCCCCATGACATTACTCTTCTAATATGGTCTAAAAATATTGCACTATGATATGACGGAGAGCCCTCCAAATTGTGAAGTTTGGCCATGGGAACATGTGCCACTAATGGTCATTTGCAATAACTCTGTCCAACCGAATTTCCATCCAAAAAGTTGTATCTCGACCCCTCTCCCAAGTAAACTGGTGTCCAGATAATTCTACATCTCTCAGCCCTATATCAACTAAGACCTCATTAAAGCCATCAAAAAGCCCTTGTGGATATGCAGCCCCTCCTTTTTTATCCAGCTGAGATGCAATATTGTTCATATCACCAATAACACACCACGGCAGATTAGAGTCTCGCGCTAACTTACGAAGAAGGTCCCATATTTTCCTTCATTGGTTTCTGTTAGGTTCCCCATAGAAACCTGTCAGTTTCCAACTTTGCTTGCCTTCAATAGAAACTACTACATCGATATGGTATTTAGATAAGCTTCGAAACGTGATTTGGTCAGTTTTCCTCCATAGCATAGCCAGACCTCCGCTTCTTCCTTCGGCTTCCACAACAATCATCCCCTCAAAACCCAATCTCGTTTGATACCACTGCATCTTCTCTTTATTACTCAAAGTCTCACAAAGAAAAATAATCGTAGGTCGTTCTTGAAGAATAACGTCGTTTAGGAACCGAAGTTTCCAAGGTGGCCCCATACCTTGGTAGTTCCAGCTTACTGTACTCATAATGAGAGGTAGGCCTGCATTTGCAGCACCCGCCAAAAATCCATTTTTTTGGTTCTGATCTTCAACTGATAGGCTCATAGACACATCTTCATTTGGACTCAACTCTTCAGGGCCCAACCTACGTCTTTTCGGGTCAGCCATAAATATCTCATTTAAATCTCCTGCGTTGCTGTTGTCCAAATCAGATAAATTATTTTCCTGAAAATCAGGTACTGATTTGTTGGAGCTGTTAAGATTATGAGATGATTTCCCTACGTTCCCTCCTTGCATGATTGGCGTTCCCTTTGCATGATCCTTTCCCGAAATCCCGAAATTAACGTTGACCGTTATCGGAACAGCGTCATTAACGGCAACCACTTCTGCACCTTTCCAGCCACTGTACTAGCTGCCGGAGTTGATCCACCGGATTTCAAACATTTACTTCCCATTGTATAGTTCCTTCTCCTGGGTTCCGCTCGCATCCACTGACCATATGGTTTTTCAAGCTGCTCCAAAGGTGTATCGAATAACTTTTCACAAAACTTTTCCCCGTGTCCAACCATTCCACATATGAAACAGAAAGTAAGGAGTCCTTCATACTTGAAATTGACCCAACACCAATTGGATTCATTCTTTTTGAGTTTCATACGTCTTTTTAAAGGGACATCCAGAGGAATTGAGACCCTAATCCTGAGATATTCACGTCACACACCAATAAAGTTATTAGCATCTGACTCAATGAATTTACCAATATAATTCCCCACATCACATACAACTCGCTGAGACATAAAACCCGATGCCATTTCATGGAGTTGCACCCACATATCCAAGTTGTTAATAGCCATGTTTCTCGGATTATCCCCTTCCTTGAGTCTCACAAAAACCAGTTGGTGTCTTCCAAAAGTCCACGGACTACCATCACACACCCTCTTTACATCGATCTCATGATAGAATTGAAATATGAATCTATTTGCTTCCAATTGCTTGACGTACAAACCCCTCCCCGGTCGCCATAGTGATGCCCTTTTATGCTACATGGCCTGAAAGTCGATTGGTGAATCTGTGAGAAACTTTCCTACTAAGCACCAGCGAGTATCAATTTCTCTTAAGGATTCTGAGTTCTCCTCGTACACTAAACCCCCTTCTCCTCATCCTCTATAGTAATCATATTGAAAGCCTCCTCCATCTCCTTGAAATCATTCCTCTGATTCGCCATATTAATCGAACTGAAGAAGTAACTGGACAGAAAGAAACAAACGTAACAAAACAGGACTCTCATGGAGAGAACATTCACACCATGTCAAAAGACAAGACTGGGTAGTTCATCAATCGGTTTTGGTTTTTCAATTTTTTGGTTTCGGTTTGGTTGGAGGATGCACCATCATTGCGGTGTTATTTCGTTTTCCTGTTACTACTAGTTAGAGCAACTCTAAGAGTAACCTTGCATCTTCCTCATTAAAATATAAATTGAGAAACCGTCAATATGAGAAACTTATGTAGAACATCTTAATATGTAGTATGTGTAATCGGAAACTATTATGTGCCGGGGTTTTTGTTATTTATGTTCAAGTCATTTACGTGCAATGCTTTTGTAATCAATATATAAAATTGGAATGGAATCGAAAGGTAGGCCACTCAGAATGGGTTTTAAAAACAATAATATATATATATATATATTCAATTTTCTTACACATGATGGGTCCCACTTCTGCAATCTTGATTAACCTTAATGTATCACTCAGTTTTCGTTATATTTGAATATTATAATGTTAAATTAGGTAGCTAATATAACGTTTTGTAACTAATACGATAGATCAAAGAAGTGTTATTAAATTGTTTATTGTAATTCTAGTAAATGTAATGCCTCCTCGTGTTATAATTTACATAAAATAATATTTTTCTGACTTATTGTAACAGTAAATGGGTATTACAATGACCTACGTAGGGGGCAGTAACAGCAGATACATATATTTGAAAGTAAGAAGACTTAAAAGATGGAAGGATTTAAGAAACTAACTTTTTTACGAACGAAGTTCATCTACCACCTGTTGCAGCAACATATCAAGGATATGTTGTTCAAAGTCTAAACATATATCTTCAAGATCATCAAATTTTATAGTTTCTGTCGTTATCCATCCCCAATCGTGAGAACTTTCCGTATCTTCTTCATTTAACCTACAAATATGAACGAAATTCTTGATGTAAAAATTGATCTCCTTACTTTTCATCGAACCATCACTTTTTCTATTCTGATTTGCATTTGCAGCTTCTTCATCGTCACTGGCATTTGATCTTTTATAGGAATTAATTGGACATGCATACTCAATGTTCTCAAGTTTTGTTACAGAATACTTCTTGGCACTTGAATTTAGACCTATCTTCCTTGAATTTCCTGTAGAAATATATGTTTTGCTTAACAAGTCAACATTCATGCTATAACACATATTTAAGCATAATATACGTTAGTACGTACAATATTAAGCCCTAAATTCACGTATTAAGCTCTCCTGATATATTAACACACGACTTCTAAATTAGACAACAAATATTAGTTTTAGGTTCTGTTGAATCTGGTTTATGTTGAAAAGGCTAACCTGATGTCTTGGTCGATGAATCTGAGCTTGAACCAGTAGTTGAGTTAGTTTCCATTCGTCGTGCAACATGAGTGGTGGGCCTTCTTCTATTTTCTCTTATCCTTGCATGCTGCATTCCACTAGAGACCTCTTCACAAAAATTATTTGGTGCCTTGATTGGCCTTTTTTTCTTTAATCTTGGGCTTGATCTTATATAAACTTCATCTGATCTGTTGTAGTAGGGCAATATATAATTGGCTTTCATAGAAATTCTGTTTGGTTCAGGATTATTTTTCTTGTTTTGTTGATTTCCTTTCTTTTTCACCACTACTCTTTCCTTCATATATCCGCCAACACTTTTACTAGCTCTCTTTAGGTTCTTCTTGTCTTGAAATCCCACCACCTCATCTGGACTTGTCATCATCTTTAATCCCGTTGCATTATTGTTGTTTTCTTCGTCAAAACAAAGCACAAAAAGATCTTCATTTTGTTGATGCAAAAATGTTGGAATCTCACGGAAGGACACTGATCTTTTGACTCTTCGATGCTGTGATAAATGATCAAATTGTGGGAAGTAATCTGCAGACCTGACTGATCTGCTTCGAAAATTGACTGCATCTTTAGGAATCCATTTGATATCTGGCAATGACTCAAGTCCCATCAGTCTTGCTACAACTCCTGGGGTACCCAGCTGACCTTTAACTTGAATATTTTTCTTTCCGAAGAATATACTCTCGGATTCCGGGATGACATCAGAATTGGATGGATGGGTGGGAAGGCTTCCCGTGCATAAAATCCGTCGAAGGATACCAGAGAAACATGATTTGGCACTGTCGTTTTCTGAATCTTTTGTCATTGTATACAATGTGTGTAAAATGTTAAAAAACGAAGAAATGTAGAGCTGCAAGAACAAGTTTTTCTACAAATGAGCTGTCACAAGTAGTGAGTTGTTGGTGTTAAATAAAAAGAAGAGTGACAACTGAAAAATGGTCATGAAACCATTAAAAATAATCTGCAGGATATTGGAATTTGAATGGCGTGAAACTGATGGGGTTGAATTTTGTGAAAGAATGAATGATGTGAAACTGATGGGGTTGAAATTGAGATGAAACAAATCAAAGTTTGGTCATTGGATTCACACAAGGTGGATGCATAATTGTTGACCCACGCGCAATTAGGTGTACTATTTAGACTAAACAAGTAAATACGAAGTCCTACCGTCAATTTCATTTGTGTAAACCAGCTAACATAAGATCTTAAAATAATTTATATTTTATCATTTGCTATCATATTTTCCGCAAATGAATAGAGTTTTGTTTGTTAACCAAACTCGAAATAGGCTTGTTTAAATGAACTTGATTCGGTTTGTTTTCTAAAATAAGCTGACCTTCAACATCAAAATATGTTCTGTTAGTAAACAAACCCGAAACGAGCATTTTGTCTATTCTACTAGGGCTATTTAGCTCAGAATTGATTCAGCTTAACTCATCTCATATATATATATATATATACGGTCTTACTCTAATAGAAACAACTTTAATATAGAAACTAGAAAGCCGCCCAACCCAATGGTTTACAAGGCAGGCCCAAATTCAACCCATAATAAATGCTAAGTTTTTGTTCTCGTTCTAAACATTCCTCTTCACCCACGTATGCTCATATCGATACATAATATATCATCATTATCCTTCAATTTGAAAAATAGCCAATGCAACCTTTTTTAAATATAAACTGTACAAATCCGATTGACACATAACCATATGTACCTCTAATCACTTTTTCATCTAAAGCCATATGTCCGAGTTGGACAGACACTCTAACGAACGAAGCACCTAAATCTCCGCATCCTCTTTCTTAACTGCCAAGGTAAGATAAATAATAACAAGGTGAGGTATAAACTCAGCAAATAACTATTATAAAATTAACTAATGACTTGGCCGTAAATCTCAAAAGCAGGGTTGGATCACCGGTTCAAGGTATTAACGGTTCAAGATCATAGTTTTAAAAAGAATGCCTAACTTGGTTTGGGAAAACATTTTTGATCAACTTTCAATTAAAAACATTTCAAAATCAAAATTTATCTTTGAAATCAAATCGTATTTCTCACTAATGCCTATAATAACCGTTAAAAAGTGTTGTTATACAAATTCATTCTAATAAAATCTATGGAAACATATTTTGTAAACTTAGGCCTAAGTATCGTTACATTAAGGGCTTCTGGAAAAGAATTTGGGACCATATTGCAACAGAGAAAAGATGTTGCAAATTCGGTTTATAGCAACGTTCTTACATTTATAGCAACGAATATAATAACATTGCTATACATGAGCTTTCCAATGGCGATATTATTTTGTAACTTTTTTGTAATAGTTGTTGCAATAAATGGACTTGTGTAACATATTTCAAGTTAATTGCCACATATATCGAGATAATTGCAACATATTTCGAGTTAATTGCAACATATTTTATTAACAAATTTGAAGTATATGGAAATAATTTTACCCTCTACTGCAACACAATTTTTTTTAAAAAAAATTGGGCCAAACCAATAGATTTCATTAACAGCCAACAAATTTAATTGGCGTTGACGGAGGAATCTGGTAATAACAAATTTTGAGATTTCTCTTCGAATCAAGATCTGTTATAGTGGTTTTTCACCCAAAAATTAAGCGGTATATATTATTTGTGTATTAATTGGTGGATGAGATTGATTAGGGTTAGTGGTGAATCCTTATCAGCTCTCAACTTATAAGCTTTCTCAATGTGCCTACATACCCTTTATATAGGGATCAAGCCTGACGTAGTTCTTGGGGAACAAGAAATCTAATGGGCTTAGACTTCTCATTCCTAAGCCCGGTAGAAGTCCTTTCAGAATCCAAAATCAGTTAGATTTATGAATGTCCAATTATGAGGCCCAACCGTGAAGGCCCAAGTCTCGTCCGTAATCGTAGGACTTCACGGATAGTGCATCTCCCTACGCAAGGATAACACCTCGTTACAGCTATCTCCCTTGATTTATGAATGCAGGTATAGCCACGGTTCGCCCCAAATTCTGGACGTGTTCCTGTCCCCCGAATGAGGATAACCCACCAGATAACAGGATAGATGATCTCAAGCTCTTGGGTGCAAAGTGAAGGATGACTCCAAAGTTGTCCAACGAGGACACCCGTTGAATACAAGAATAGAGATCCCAAAGCACACACCAATAATAACCCGGCATCCCCAACGAGGACACCCGTGGAATACAAGATGTGACTTTCAATCATTAGGTATTATAACGACTTGTGTATTTTTTTTTGAATTATTTAAATATGTGATTATGGAAATTATTAAATAAATAAAATATGTGTATTGGTTTTGACCGCTATGTGTTGTTTGATTATTATCTATGTGTGATTTATGGTGTACCGGGTTGTCCGCGTGATTAATTATTGAGTCGTATTAAATTGTTTTCACTTTCAAAAGTGGATTTAGTGCAAATTTATTTGCATAAATATTTGGAATGTCTTTAAAAAAATTTATGGTTCTATAATTACAATAATTATTTTTGGGATTTTATAAAATTTAGAAATCAATATTTCATCAATTATTTAGCCTTGTATGATTTTCTGATTACATTTAATTGTAAAATCTGCATTTAATTCCATAACTTTTTAAAAATTATGAAACCTATATTTGTTTAAGTTTGGAATATTCCGAGAATTTTAAAATTATTTTGGTAATTTTTTGGATTAATTTTACCCGCGCGTTGTTTCGTTTTATTGACAAAAGCGGGTATAAATTGCATTTCAGAAATTAATTTAAAATTACGAAATATATGTTTTTATAAAATTCGGGATATTTACAATATTTAAAAAAAAAAATTGGTAATTTTCGGATTATTTTTCGTTGCGCGATTATTCGTTAAATTCCAGAAGCGGGATAAAATTAGGTTGCCTAAATAAGAGAAGGGACACGTGTCTAATTTTTAACATTTCAGTCTGTGCGTGTCCACTATTGATTGGCTAAAATATATATATATATATATATATATAATAAAAATAAAACGCAATCACAGCCAACCCTATATCTCGCGGGTTTCAATCTCTCGGGTTTCAATCTCCCAATTGTTCTCTCTCAAGTCTCTGTCATCTCTCTTCCTCGTTCTTCTTCTGGTTACAGGTGAGCTTCGGCCGCCTCGGTTTCCAGTCATCCCTGTTCTTGACTTTGCTACCGCCGCCGCCCATCTCTGGTTGGTCAGGTTGTTTAGTTCCGTTTTGCCTAATTGTGTCTGTATATATATATACATACGTATGTATGTATGTGTATTCAGTTGAGTGTGTTATTGCTGTGTTCTTGAATATAAAACACAAAACATAATCACATCCAACCCTGTATCTCGCGGGTTTCAATCTCTCGGGTTTCAATCTCTCAATTGTTCTCTCTCAAGTCTCTGTGATCTCTCTTCCTCGTTCTTCTTCTGGTTGTAGGTGAGCTTCGGCCGCCTCGATTTCCGGCCATCCCTGTTCTTGACTTTGCTGCCGCCGCCACCCATCTCTGGTTGGTCAGGTTGCTTAGTTCTGTTTAGCCTGATTATGTCCGGATATATATATATATACATACGTATGTATGTATGTGTATTCAGTTTGGTGTGTTATTGCTGTGTTCTTGAATTTTGGCCGGTGGTAGTTTCCGGTTGTATTATTGTCGCACTTCGTTTCCTGTTGTGTGTTAAAATTGGTTTGAGTTTTTCTTTCCTGAATTTCTTTTGCAGGAAAAACATTTACTTGATTATTTTAATGATATAAATTACTTGCGATCGAAATTTTATTTATCGGCGAAGCCGTGATTGGAATCCGAAGCCGTTAGCGATGAACATCGATGAGCTAACGGTGGACTGTGATGATCGTTATCTGAGTCCTAATATTAGCAAAAAATATATATAATATGTGTAAATTTTATTTGTAAGTTCGATGCGAAATAGTGTTGAACATTATTATTTGAAGTTATGGGATTGGGAGTTGTAACTATTTGATTGTGCTTGAATTAAGTTATGATTGTGATTGGATTTTTGGGATTGGATTGTGGTGCTTAATTGTTGTGATTGATGGCAAATTATTTCGACGGGTAGGCCGATAAACAGAGGAGGTGCTGTCCAAATTTTGGAAGCGTATCCTGTAAAATATCGGTATATCAGTCGAGTGTATATAGTTATGTACTTATAAATAAATGTAATACGAGCCTACCTGCATATGGTGTCATATGGTTAGTAACCCTATTTTGTGAAATATACCTTCGTGTCGTAAGAATATATTTTATAAATTATAGCTGACAACCCGTTTTCTGAAATAATGAGTATATGTATTTTCCGAAAGTGAATATCAAGCTGAGTTTTGAATACGTGAACCCTAACTAATGCCTGTATTATAATAATGTATGTGTTACGAGTCGGGTTCTGTTAATGCACGGGTAGATTGTTAGTGAGGATATGTCAAGCATAATCGAAAGTCTAAATTAGGGTATTTCGACAATGTAGGTTCTAGTCGGAAGGCCCGAGAATTGGCATTGGACGAAGATAGTTTGGTGGTCAGTCAAAAAGCTCAGTAAGGTTCCAATCAAAGGACTTAAGTGTTGAGGTCGAATCCAGGGTGATCTAGTGGATAGACAATAAAGCCAGAGCGACAGAGTCGGCTCAGAGTCGATCAGTAATAGTTATAAAGCCCTGCAAGGCAAGTACTTCTAAACCTTTCTAGAGATATATTGCGAGTAATTTGAATCATACAGCCTTGAACCTGGATCACATCGTTTGATCTTCAAGCCGTAAGCCTTATTATTTATAAATTATCCCTTGTTGATTTCCAGATACTAAACCACACAAATATGATAATACTCTCCAAATATATAACTACCAAACACTGAAACCGAATTGTTTAAACATACATAAACTTTTATACCCCAACCATTTTGTTTAACATCAAAGAAATAAACCTTGAAAAATCCTTGATTCATCTAATACCTGATTCCCTTACAGGCTGGAGGCCATTTCTTTTACATACTTTGATATACCCTCGTGGTACCCATGAATTGCTCCATGCTCTTATGCAAATGTTTTATATGCAAATGTTTTATTACTATTGATGATGAACTTATTTCATTGAGTTATACTATTTATCATATTGAACTGCTTTAGAATTGGATAGTTTTCTTTATGTGGACCAGATTCTTGGTCAGACCAGATTCGTGGTCGAATTAGGCCAATGTGTGCCTTGGATCCAGTTTATAGAGCAGAGCTGTGTGCCTTGCTCGGGGTTAGTGCGTGACTTATCATCAGCCTAACCTTGGTTTTAAAATTTAAAATGAATATTCAATTCTAATAATTGTTTAACAAGAAACTTGATTCCTCTGAATCATCTTGTTTGATCATAGTTTAACCTCAGTTATCGTTATCATGACTTGCTGAGCTAGTTAGCTCACTCTTGCGAACCTTTTTATGTTATCTACAGCTAAGAAGGATATGGTTGATAGAGAGGTTTCCCAGTTCAGTGTTTGAGCTAGGATACCAGTTTGAGTTGGATCGAGCTAGCAGGAGCTTTTATGGTAATTGAGTTATCTAGATTGTAAGAATAATTTCTTTATCAGTTGTAAGTTAAATTAGTTGTGATTTGGTACTTTATAATAAAAGTTAAGGTTGTGGCTTGTTTTCATACTTTAACCCGTTGTGATCCATGGTTATGTAAAGCAGGGTCATTGCAAATAATATTTCTAATACAGGTTTATATATAGTGTATGTGTTGTGGACCCCAAACTTCTGACCCGGGTTTGGAGGGCGCCACAGGTATAACCCTGGAGGCCTTCAAGCTTTTCATGGACATCCCTCTCCTTGACCGACTTAAGGAGGGAATTCTTCAAAGAGTACCTACAAGAAATATTTTAGCAAAATACATTCCATTGATTCCTCCATGTTTCCTTGTCCTGAGGTGAAGACAAGCCCAACTATCCCAAAGAATAAAAAACCATGCATCTTCCAAGGGCAGGACGCGTCTTCCCCTAGTATCCCCTCGTGGAATGCATACATTATCCCTTGCATTATGACTCAAAGGTGACATTCTCCAAACCCGGGTCAGAAGTTTGGGGTCCATAACACACACACCATATTTAAACCTGTTTATGAGAATAATAATATATCCAATGACCCTACTTATTATATTCCACGGATCGACACAGTTTAAAGTATGCCCACAAGCCACCACCTAATTTATATTACAAACATACCAAATTCCAATTTATTTATCTTACAATGGAAGTAAACTTTATTACTAACCACTCTCAACACAAACTAGTACAAACATCCTCTGCTAGCTTATCCTATCTCAACTTGGATACCTAGCTCGCACGCTTGTCTGGGGATCCTCGCTACCACCGGTTTCCTTTTTCACTGGAAAAGAATATAAACAGATTTATAGGAGTGAGCTATCTAGCTCAGCAAGTCACAATGACAACACTGAGATTAAACAATGATCATTTGAAATGATATAAGGAATCAAGTTTACTGATAAGCAATGATTAGAATTGGATATTCATTTTTATTTTAAAAACCAAGGTTAGGTTGCTGATCAGTCACGCACTAACCCCGAGCAAGGCTCCCAGCTTTGCTTTATATACTGGATCCAAGGCAAACATTAGCCTATTATGATCACGAATCTGGTCTGACCACGAATCTGGTCCATATTTAAAAACAATCCAATTCTAGAATAAAAATATGATAAACAATATGAATCAATAAGCTGAATCATAAACAACATTTATCTCGAAGCATATGGTGATATATAATTCCATGAATGCATAACAAGGAAATCATAAAGATTGGCTTTCAATCAAGGAAAGAACTAGAAAGTAGAAGACCAGGGTTCAAGGTTACTAGGATTGGTCTTTTGTTATACAAGGCATAAGGGTGGGTATGTGAAACAATCTCATATCAAGAATCAGTATGTGGTAGATATGTATTTGTGGAGTAGTATCTCATATGTGTGGTTTGTATCCAAGAATTCAACAATCAATGGTTTACAAGAAATCTGGCTTGCGGCTCAAGATCAATAAGAATCATGGTTTAGGGTTAAGTACTTCAAAGTACTTGCAAAATAGAACAAGAACTTATTGGAATAATTGCAACATAATGAAGAGAGTTCGAGAATACTTGCAATTACAGTACAAGAAAGTTCAGGGATACTTGCCTTATCAATCTGCTTTTACTTTACTAACACTTGTCAGTTGGTTACCACTCGTCAATCACTTGATTTCCCTTTCTACGTCTCCCTTCCTCTGTTAAACATCATACATACTTAACAATACTACTTCTCATCTCATTTTATACATTACGAGCTCCTAACTACCTTTCGTTTCACCCAAATCCGACATACGGATTGAAAGTTATAGCAAAAAGCTTCAAACCATGCACGTACAGTCATTTTATACATCAATCAGATCACATATGGCACATATCACGTAAAATATTAAATCAAAATAATTTTTCAAAGAAGATTCAGAGTTAAAATGGTTTTCAAGGTATTTAATACGAATTTTTGAACATTTTTCGGAATTAAAACGGGACTCCGAATCATTTTATAATTAAATAATAGAGTTCGAACACCTGAATCTGGCTTTAAAATAATTTTATAATTAATATCGAGCCTTGAAAATAATTTTAAGTAATATTTGAAAGCACGAAACTATTTTTCAGAATTTTTAAATCAAAATAAATAATTAAATTTAATTAAATAATCAATTAAAATTAATTAATTAATTAATTAATCAATTAATATTTAAATTAATTGACTAATTAAATATTTAATTATCAACTAAAATTAATTAATTAAATAATTAAGATTTATTTTTAAATTAAAAATAATTTTCAGATTTCGAATAATGAATTTTTTGATTTTAAAATGAATTTTTAAATAATTTTAGAAAAAGAAAATTTGATAACAGATTTTTAGAATTGATCACAGCTTCAGGAGGATCAAACAGTGGTTTACAGGGGCGGGGATTCGCCGGACCTGTAAAGAAGACGATCGGCAATTCGCCGGTTCTGGAATTCTCCAGATTCCGGTCGATTGTCCGACCGTTTTCCACGTTTCCGGTGAGTCTAAAATGACTCCAATTCGTCCGTTTTTCAGCTTAAACGATTACATATTAACTCCGAAACTCAACTGTGATAACATCCTTCCCCAACAATCGATCAACCGTGAAGCTCAGCAAGAATCAATCGGAAAAATTGAATTTTCGGCCACTAGTCATTTTTCCGGGATTGTCAACCAAAAACAATGATTTATATACGAAAATAAAGCTTGTAATACGTACAATCTATTCAGATACTTATAATCAACAAATCATTAGCAACCGAGTCATGAAATCGAAAAATAAAAAGTCTAAAGTTCAAGAACTCGACTATGAACTTCGAGGAATCGTTTGGTATATTTATATATACGAACTGATTGCAAATTTTATCAGGAAAATTAATCAAACATCAATATCTCACAAAAACCCTAGGAGCAGAAAGCCCTAATTCCAATTAAAAATATTCATATGAACTAGAACCCTAATTTCAATTTCAAGAATCAAACTTCAATTTCTATATGTTATTGAACTCCAAATAATTCATATAATATACCGAAATGACCAGGATAAAAATTATCAAAAAGATTAAGCCATCAAATCATATTAACAACATCAAGAACAAATTTTCATAATTTAATCTTTAAATAATTTGAAAAAACAATTAGATAAGAAAATACATTGATTTCTGCACAAAAATAGATAATTGATCCAGAAAGATCTTTTCGAGAGCTTCAATTTGATATATGGCACGCCCAAATCGGAGTTCGATAATGCCTTCGTTTGTGCGTTTGATTTTCAATAACGGGGTGTATTATTAGGGTTTTCTCTGTATTTTTCTGGTTTTGACTGATTGATTGTGATTATACGACTAAAATAAGATAACAAATAGGCTATTTATATTTATGGAATATTGGTTCGTGTTGGATCATTTTGGATCGATAAATTAGTTACTTAGCCGCTAAGTAACTGTAGAAACGATCCAGTTTAATACTCGTATTGGATAATTATCCAAATCAAGCTTCTTATAAACCACTTTATACGAAAATAACGTAATACTATCCCGTCTTTCAAGAATACGGGTGTCACTGATTTATCAAAATGATTATTGTATCGAAAATCGTACGCCGGGACACGTACAGGCCAAACCGTAATCCGGATCAAAAAAGTCAAAACACGGAAAATGTCCGGAATTACCAGATTAGGTTAGGAAGGAGTTTTCCGAAGAGTTTCAGATTGTAAAAATGTAAAAACGGTTGAGGTTGGACGATTCCCGGTAATTATCCATAAAATAATTATTAAATTCATAAATCATTTTAAAATCATTTAACCATCCAAAAATTATCAGAAAAAATATCACAATTATCTATTTTTTATTCTAGCATAATAAAATTAACATACCTATACTTTACCACATATATACATCCATATTTAACCACCAATCATTAGATAATTCACCAAAAATCACATAATAATCACATAATAATTATTAATTGATAAAAATAATTACACGCGATATCCCGGATATTGCATCCTTCCCTCTTAAAAGGATTCGGTCCTCAGAATCTCATATGTAAACAGATGAGGGTACTTATCTCGCATATCACTTTCTAATTCCCAGGTCGACTCTTCAACCTTTGGGTTTCTTCACAATACTCTTACTAACTTTACAACTTTATTTCTCAATACCTTTTCTCTCTTTTCTAGAATCTCTATTGGATTCTCTACATATGATAAATCTGCTTGAAATTCTATCGGCTCATACTCAATTACATGCCTAGAATCTGGATTATATCTCTTAAGCATCGATACGTGAAAAATATTATGAATGTGCTCTATGTGCGGGGTAACGCTAACTCGTATGCTACCTTGCCGACATGTTTCAAAATTTCAAAAGGTCCAACGTATCTAGGACTTAACTTTCCTTTCTTTCCGAATCTTGATTATCTTTTCCATGGTGACACCTTTAGTAACAATAGATCTCCTTCTTTGAATTCCATATCCTTTCTAGATTGATCTGCATACTTTCTTTGACAATTTTGTGCTGCAATTAACCTTTTCTGGATGACTTCTACAACTTCTTTTGTCTGTTACACCAATTCAGGTCCAAGTATCTTACGTTCTCCGACTTCGTCCTAATATGCTGGTGATCGACATTTGCGTCCATAAAGAGCTTCATAGGGAGGCATCCCGATACAGGCATGATAACTGTTATTGTAAGCAAATTCCACTAAGGGTAAATGATCGTCCCAATTTCCTTTGAAATCAATGGCACAAACACGTAACATATCTTCAATTGTTTGAATTGTTCTTTCGCTCTAGCCCTCCATCTACGGATGATAAGTTGTACTCATATTTAATTTGGTTCCCAAACATTCCTGAAAACTTCTCCAAAATCTTGAATTGAATCGTAGATCTCGATCAGATATAATAGACACAGGGACTCCATGACGCACTACTATTTCCTTCAAATACATGTAAACCAACTTATCCAGTGAAAATCTTTCATTGATAGGCAAGAAATGAGCTGATTTGGTTAGTCTGTCCACTATAACCCAAATAGCATCGTGGTTGGATTTCATCCTTGGTAATCCAACTATAAAATCCATAGCAATGTGCTCCCATTTCCACTCTGGAATCTCTAACGGTTGCAACAATCCGCTTGGTCTCTGGTGCTACGCCTTAACTCTTTGACACGTGTAACATTTGCTAACCCATTTCGTAATTTCTTTCTTCATGTCTGGCCACCAATAATTTTCTTTTAAATCTCTGTACATCTTGGTACTTCCCGGATGAATGGAATACTTTGAATTATAAGCTTCTTGTAGAATCTCATTCTTCAATTCTGCCACTGGTGGTATCCAAATTCTGGATGAAAATCTAAGAATACCTTGATCGTCCTTGTGAGTGCATAACTCTTCTCCAACCAAACGATTGATATCTTGATCCATAATTTCCTCTTGGCATCTTATTATCTTTTCTAACAATTCTGGCTAAAAAGTCATACTATACATCTTTGCTTCATCAGGCTTACTAATTCTGACTTCCAATTCCAATCTCTGAAATTCCTTTTATAACTCTTCCTGTATTGTCAATACATTCAGACTTTCTTTTCTGCTAAATGCATCTGCCACTACATTTTCTTTTCCTGGATGATAGTTAATTATGCAATCATAGTCCTTGATCAGTTCCAGCCATCTTCTATGTCTCATGTTAAGCTCCTTTTGCGTGAATATGTACTTGAAACTCTTATAATCCGTATAGATCTCACATTTTTCTCCATATAAATAATGTCTCCAAATCTTCAAGGAGAATACTATTGCTGCTAATTCCAATTCATGAGTAGGATATTATTGTTCATGAGGTTTCAGTTGTCTAGATGCATATGCAATGACTTTACCATGCTACATCAAAACACAACCTAATCCCTTATGAGAAGCATCACTAGAGATTACGAAATTTCCTTGATCATCTGGAAGTGACAAAAAGGTGTCGTAATTAGTCTTTTCTTTAATTCCTGGAAACTTTCTTCACACTTCTCATTCCATATAAACTTCTCACTTTTCCTAGTAAGCTTCGTCAAAGGTGTCGCAATCTTCGAGAAATCTTGAACAAATCTTCGATAATATCCCGCTAATCCCAAGAAACTTCTCACCTCGGTTGGCTTTTTGGCCTTTCCCAATTCATGATGGCTTCAACCTTTGTTGGGTCCACTTTGATCCCTTAATTACTTATGACGTGCCCTAAAAATTGAACTTCTTGTAACCAAAACTCACACTTTGAAAACTTGGCACATAACTTCTCCTTTTTCAAAATTTCCAAAGTTATCCTTAGATGGTCTGCGTGATCTTCCATTGACTTCGAGTAAATCAAGATATCATCAATAAACACAATGACAAACTTGTCCAGATATTTCGTAAAAATTATGTTCATCAAGTCCATAAATGTTGCGGGGGCATTGGTCAATCCAAAAGACATTATTAAAAATTTATAATGACCGTATCTTGTTCTGAAAGCTGTCTTTGGTATATCTTCAGATTTAACCTTCAACTGGTGATATCCGGATCTCAGATCAATCTTGGAAAAGTACTTGGCTCCTTTCAGCTGATCAAACAAATCGTCAATTGTCGGTAATGGATACTTGTTCTTGATCGTAAGCTTATTAAGTTCTCAATAGTCGATACATAATCGCATTCTTCCGTCTTTCTTCTTAAAAAATAGTACTAGTGCACCCCATGTGGATACACTAGGTCGAATCACTCCTTTCACTAACAATTCTTGCAATTGCTTTTCTAGTTCCTTTATTTCAACTGGCTCCATTCTATACGAGGCCTTAGATATTGGTTCCATTCTAGGTGCTAAGTCGATTGCAAACTCAATTTCTCTATCTTGAGGACGTCCTGGTAATTCATTTGGAAATACGTATGGAAATTCATTTACCAGATGAAAGTCTTCTAGTTTTGCTGGCTCCTGACTTCTGTCTACTACATAGGCAATGAAATTCTCGCATCCTTGTCGTAGTAACTTTTTGGCTTGAATCATCATCAAGATCTTTTTTGCTTGCTTCTGACCTTTAAATGTCGCAACTTTCCTGTTTGGCGTCTTCAAAATTACCTTCTTGTTATGACAGTCTATCTGAGCATCGTGCTTAGATAGCCAGTATATTCCTAGAATAACGTCAAACTCTCCTAACTTAAACAGTATCAAGTCAGCGTCAAACTTATTATCAGAAATCTCAATCTCACAGTTCTTACATACTTGGTTCACATATATACGCTCCTGATTTGCTAATTCTACCATCATAATTTCACTTAGCAATTCAATTGGACAATTCAGCTTATTAATAAAATCTTGAGAAATAAATGATCGAGTTGCTCCCAAATCTATTAGCACTTTAGCACATAAAGAATTCACAGTAAGCGTACATGCCACAACATCAGTGTTCTTGATAGCATCATTCACAGACATGTCATAACTCTAGCTCTGGGAGGTTCATTCACTGTTGGAGGGGCTCTCATGATTCTCAGCGTATTATTAGCTGGAACTGGTGTCTTGCAATCCCTGCTATGTGCCCTGGCTTTCCGCATTTGAAACATATATACCCAATTGCTAGAACTTTTCCTGCCTGATTCCTGGTAGGCTGATCCTTGTTAGCTGGCTCTCTGGCTGGCTGATTACGTCACTCCCTTGAATAGTGCCCCGTCTGGTTGCATCTGTAGCAGATCACATTCAACTTGTTGCAAACTCCACCATGCTTTTTTCCATAGACTTGACTATCTAGTAGAGTTGGCCTCTACTGGGTTGGCTGATTCCCAGTGGCTGGACGGTTACCTTGGCCTCCGTTTCTTGTATTCTACCTGTTGAAATTCCTTCCGGGCAGGAACTTGCCTTTCCTTTGATTGAAATTTGGAAACTTCCCTTCTTGGGACTGTCCTTCGTTCCCCTCAAACTTCCTTTTCTTACTTTCCTTCTCCTTCTGAGACATATCACTTTTGTTCTCCACAATCATAGCTTTCTGCACAACTCCCGCATATGTGTCCAATTCAAATATGGCCACTTCCCACGGATCCATGGCTTAAAACCTTGTTGGAACCTTTTAGTTTTCTTCCTATCAGTGTCCACATATGATGGTACAAACCTAGACAACTCCTCAAACTTACTTTTGTAATCTACCATTAATATACTCCCCTGCTTTAACTCCGGAAATTTCAATTCCATTTGGTCCTGGACAAACTGAGGGAAATACTTCTCTAAAAATAACTCCTTGAATCTATCCCACGCGACATCATTTGTACCTTCCAACACTTTAACAGTTTCCCACCAGTAGTGGCTTCATTCTTCAGATAGTAACTCGGAAACTCAGTCTTCTACTCCACTCTCACTTTGACTAAGATAAAGGCCTTCTCAATCTCCGTCAACCAGACCCTTGCCTCAATAGGATCTACAGAATCTTTAAACTCTGGTGGATTCACCTCCTGAAAGGTCTTAAAGGTTACCTGAGGATTAGTCTGCCTCTGATGTTATTGAGTCGGATGAATTGTATATTGGGCCAAGATCTGAAGAATCCGGGCTATAGTTGGGTCTATGGGACCTGGATTGGCATTCTGATTATTGTTGTCTTGGGTATTGTTGTTGTTGTTGTTGGTTTCTTCATTTTGGTTGGTGGAACGGGGTTTCTTCTAGGAGGAATTTTATGTAAAGGATCAAACAATTTATTTATCCATTAAATCAAATCCCTTTTTATAAAAAGTTTTTGTAACCAGAAATATCTCTTTTTAAAAACATTTTCAATCATTGAACTAGGTAAATTGCATGCTTCTTTACATAATGCAAACAATTAAGAAATTGGGTACATGTTATCAAAAGAGTTTTATAATTGGTGCAGTAAGATAAAACAGGTATAGTAAAGTAATGACAATGCTGGAAAAAGGAAAGGTACTGATCTATCTATATATATATATCAAAGTTTGGTAGTACAAGCATGAAATGTTTTATTAAAGGCAAAGGTGCAACATGCTTATCCATTATTCAGCAAGTCTAGTTTATTTATATACCCACCAAAAGTTTGATAATACACACTACACAATATTATACATATATCAGTTGTCACATCATCTTCGTCGTTTAGCTTCAAGGAAACTCTGGTCCACCAAGTCTCTCCAAATCCTTCAATACCTCTCTGGCCCATCTCATAAGAGCATCTAGGGCTGCATACTCACAAGTAGCTTCATGAAGTCTAACCTCAAGTATTATCCAGGTCACCTGAATCTCATTCTGAAGTTCCTTCACATTCCTATCCACATCTATAGTCCTGATAATGTGCTGTAGCTCCCGGATTTGTGCCAACAGGGCTTCTCGCTGCAAAAGAAGAGCCTCATACTTAAAGTATGGAACATGGTGTGGAGTAAACTGGAAAGATGCACCCATAAGTGAATGTCCAGTAGATTCAGACTCAGCAGGTGGGGGTCCTCGAATAGGTGGTCTCATACCTGGAGGTGGAATAGCTCGCAGTGGTGCAACCTTCGTAACATATATTATAGCTGACACCGGTGGAAGAGCAGGACGTGGATCAGATAACGGTCTTCCGACTGAAGGCTCTGAATGATCAGATGATATCGAGATAAAGGAATCTGCCACCGCGGCTATCTGAAAATCACGGTGCTAAATAAGACTCTCGAATCTCATCACGAATTATACTAAAACCTATTATTTAGTCATACTCAACCTTTTGACGTTCTATTTCTTTATTTCCTAATAATAACCTTAACCCTCTGCCCATTCCTGACAATCTAGGCTTGTGGCAGTGACTTTAAAATACACTACGCCATAGATTGGAATCCGCAACCCCAAGAAACCGTTAATAAAGGCCAAAAAAGCGTTGCTAAAGGCCAAAAAAAAGGCTATGGCGACTCTTTTTCGGGGTTGCAATTTCAGGCATTGCCATAGAGTTTTTTGCAACCCCGGTGACACCCTATTGCAACCCCTGGTTATCCGTTACATAAATGTGCTATTGCAACACCAATGGGGTTGCAATAGGTCTTGAAAAGTGTTACAATAGGGTTTGGGCTATCAGTACAATATTTGTGGGCCCCAACATGTGGGGTATCGATGCAACATTTTTACAACGCTTTTTAGTGTTTTTTGCAACTCTTTTTAGTGTTTTTCTATATATAAGTAGTAATCATAAATTTGATATATTACATCACAACAATATATTACATTTTTAATTTTACAACATACATTGTCCAAGGCACATACCTTGTATTACACATGATTTTATTTTCAGCAATACAAAAAAATGCTGTCATGTAACTATTGTACTCAGCTTCATATATAGCATAACCAAAGGTCTAATTCAGATAATCAAACTGTGTTTACAGCTTTGACATATTTGTCTTTATTTTGTCCTATATTTGAGCAAATCAGGGAAGCAGCGGAAGTTCCCCCATGTTGAACGCAAAGAAACTAACACGTTTATGCTCAATATTACAAAACTTTAAGGGAATATCCAGGTCACCCAACAGCTGCTCAACCTGAAAGGATCATAAATTCTTACATCATCAATCTTAAGAAAACAGCTTCACAATATGAGGACCTACAAATATGGTAGTTATTTTTTTCATGAATCTGGACTACGAACGTAGTGCCCAGATTGAAAATTCAAGTCACATTAGCAAAAGCTTAAGACAGGGGATTTGGGGGGACAGGGATAAATTTGCAGAGCTTCGGGTATTTTTTTTCTTTGCACAAAATTAATTTACTTTCACAGTTGCACACCTTATCATCCAGCTCATTAATGGGTAATGCATCCCACGGGTATGTGCTTCCATCATAAAACCTTTGCTTAGAGTCCGCTGATTTATCAGAGTAGCTATCCACGTTGTCCAACTGCTGCTCATCCTGAAAGAATCATATATTGTTACATCAATCTCCAAAAGAAAAACAGCTTCAGAATATAATTAATGAGCTAATTGTGAAATGAAAAAATGGTGTATTGTGACAGGGGCTTTCTTTTGTGATTGATATTGGTGTCAAAACTTGCAACTTGAGCACATTAATTGTCTACCTGATCATGTAACATAATTAGAAGGTTCTACTTAGTTTGATGAATAAACTATAACAACATATTACAAAAAACCTGATCATATTATCTTGCACCTGAAGCTTCAAACTCTCAGACCTTTCCTTTCAAGAAGAAGGGGAAAATGGTGTTAAAGGAATTCTGTCTTGAAACATACTGGAGCTAATGTATGATGTTACCTGTTCGACAACTTGCTGGCTAATGGGAGAGTGGCAGTTTCCAAGACTATACAATCCGCAGGCACCGATAGGGTCGCCAAAGCTTGCAAACTCCACTTTTTCAATGACTTTACCGGCGGGGCAATGTAGTTGAGCTCCTTCTTTTAATCCATCATCCAATAGCCGCAACTGGTTACTTTTCCTCTCGTATGAATGAACTGAAGGGGAAGTTGCCCTTGGTATATGATACCTACATTATTTTTACATCCAAATTTTGAAGTTGGTCAATTATATAACGTTTCAGATGATATTCTGCTATGCAAGTATCAGGTACCAGGCTATTATTCAGATCCGTACTCTGATTAAGAGGGCTTCCCAAGAGGTGTAATAAATGATGCCCAGTACCGTCCAATGCTATTGTCGTTGATCCAACAATACCCTTTCTACATTGAGTCCATGGTGATAGCAAGAGGATCATCTCCTTGCGGAATATCAAAGTACGCCTGCATCCATGTACGTTACATGTTAAGTTTGTCATAGCAAGCCACTAATTATTTTGTTTACACTGATGGTTTTCCCCTTGCTGGTATGTAATATGGTGATTGTACATAGAAATAACTTTCAGATAAAAGTTAAGAAATCATTTAACTATTTTTTTAAACAACTTAAATTGCAAGGTGACAACATAATTTACCTTATACCATGTTGTTGGAGTTTCTAGTCCCGTATCTGGTCCCCATTTCACTTTTTGTGCTCCCTCCTCTGTATACAACTGAAGCTTCTCACCACCAACACCAACCTACATGGCATACATTTTTATGTAACAAGCCGACTCTGTCATTATTCTATAAACTATATTATTATAACATGATACTACAAGTACACACATCGAATTGCCCCTAGTTAAACGTACGTACCTCGTGCCCCCAGTTATTCTGTGTGAGATCGAGCGTTCCGGTGTTCAAACCTTTGATTACAAGCGTATCAGGTCCTGTCCATCTCTTCTCCATGTGAGCTCCGATGTTCTATATACAAATAGTGAAGTAAATAACAATCTCCTTTCTTTTGTGAAATGTTTTAGCTTGCTTGCAACTTATGAACGCACATACAAACACATCTCTGTAAATAAAGCTGTGAATTGATAATATACTTACCTGGATACCTAGTGTCATGCACAATAATGATATGTGATTAATTCCTGGCCTAAGATTTATCGGTTTCTCTTGCGCAAATTGCTTCACATCTAACTTTCTATGAGCAAATCCTAATAACAACTTCATCCATTATTAGTCCATTTGGGTCTATTAGGTCTTCTATTAGTTTTTTGAAGAAATAAACAATCATGACCAAGCATAGACCAATTATAATCGAACCTTGAAATTTACAAAAAGGATTAGAAGAAAACTTTACCATTTTCTTCTTCAGTCTTCTCCTCGATCTCCATGTTGTGAACAATAACTTCATGAACAAAATGTGATTCATCAAGAGTATCGAAAAGCTGTTCTGACTGTTCTTCCTGTTCATCAACTATTTTGTCCAGATCATTATCTCCTCTCAAATGAGTCAAATCTGTTCTACTTTCTGGTGAAACGCCGTGTACTTGCTCATGTGGATTCTCAGTGTCCATGGCATATTCTAGAGCAGTAAACAAAATAGGCACTTCATAAGATTTTAACATAAATAATCTTGGTCAAGAAGAAAAAATGATTGAACACCATAAAACTTAAAAAGAAAGAGCGAAGCTTATACCCTGATCTTGATTTTTAATCACCAAGCTCTCGCAAATAACTTTTTCTTCAGCAAGTAGTTCAGCTTTTTCTTCCAGTTCATTAACTATTTCCTCTTTAACACTACCCACGTTCTCATTCTCATTCTCTATCATCAAGCTATTAGTAAGGCATACTTGAACAGTATTTAACTCATCAACAACCTTCAAGATCTTTTCAGAATTTGTTTTTTGATCATTAAACTCGTTGTCTTTAATATTGCTTACAATTTCCAATGCCTCTGCATCTGATTTCATAAGAGGCTCTTGCAACACTATTTCTGTGTCAATGACTGCATAAATTGTAATCAACATATCATAAATCATAAAATCAGATAAATTATCTATAGTAAAGATGCATGCCAATTATAAACCTTTAAACTTATCAGATTATTTCACATCTAAAAGTCCAATTATTCACATATTATAAAATAGCATGATAATATTCAATTTTCAAAACTTAACAGGCTCTACATCTAAAAGTCCAATTATTCACAAATATTATAATCAGCCCTTCCAATAGTAGATATAGGAATCGTAATTCTTTGGTTAGAAGACTAATTGAGCACATGTTACTAAGCTATTGAATCAGAAGTACATATGCGCTCTAAGTCGATCATACTAATTAGTAAGTGAGACAGACAAAAAAAATAACAAAGAATAACTAACAAACATACCAGACACGCTCTTATCATCTGTAACATCAACCAGATTAATTTTTGAAAGCTCAGCAGCAAGTGAAACAATCTTTTCTTCTTTCTGCTCCACTGGAATTGACTCAACATTACTCTGCTCCGTCAATCTTGCTGACCGCCTGGTACTATAAACACGCTGAACTATACTCACTTCCTTAACATTAGATGCCTTTCTGCTTCTACGGACGGCATGAGTTTTTAATTCTTCCACAATCTCCTCACAAATAGATCTTATTATGGCCCGCCTAGTACTTTTAGACATCGATTGCACACTTTGAGAAAAATCGTCTCCAATTGGTTTTCTTTGAGTACAGGTTCTTCATCCAGTACGAGGAATCTTTTCCGCTGTAGCCACATTTCTTTTGCGGAGTCGGAGTCGCGGAGACGGTGTACGACGGCGGCGAGCATTTTGGAGAGATGCGCAGAGAGATTGTCGCCGTGTGAAGTGGATAGAAGACCTAATAGACCCAAATTGATTTCCCCCTTGTTTTTTTATCTAAAATTTCCACTTCCCGCTTGCTGGAAAACTTAGCGGGTCAAAGTTTAATGGCCCAACCCATCTATTTCAGCAGCCTGGTCATTGCCAATTTATTTATATATTTAATTTTATAAATTTTATTAAATTAAACACATCCTATTCATTACAATTAATTGATTACTTTAAATTATTTATAAAATTTTAAAACTATTAGAAGATGTTATGTTCTATACTCAATTCATTTAGTGATTTTAGTTAAAAATAATTCATACACTAATATTATTAACTTCTAAAAATAAATAAAATATATATTTTAATTACTATTTCATTTCTATATAAAAAATTATTAATTAGTTAAATTCAGAAAAATCATCTTTAATTATATATGTCATTTTGGTAACACATTTTGACTCTATCGCAACATCAAAAAAGAGGGGTTGCGGTAGACATTGATTTTGAAGGCTATTATTACACTTTTGTTTGCAACCCTAGTGTGAACGGTTGCGGAATCCAGTTTATGGCGTAGTGAATATAGCTCTGATGCCAAACCTGTGACATCCTCCAAACTCGGGTCAGAAATTTGGGATCCACAACACACATACACACACACCATATTTAAACCTGTTTATGAGAATAATAATATATGCAATGACCCTACTTACCATATTCCACGGATCGACGCAGTTTAAAGTATGCCCACAAGCCACCACCTTATTTATATTACAAACGTACCAAATCCCGGTTTATTTATCTTAACCTGGAAGTAAACTTTATTACAAACCACTATCAACACAAACTAGTACAAACTTCCTCTGCTAGCTTATCATATCTCAACTTTGATACCTAGCTCGCATGCTTGTCTGGGGATCCTCGCTACCACCAGTTTCCTTTTTCACTAGAAAAGGATATAAACAGATTTACAAGAGTGAGCTAACTAGCTCAGCAAGTCACAATGACAACACTGAGATTAAACAATGATTAATTAAAATGATATAAGGAATTAAGTTTACTGATAAGTAATGATTAGAATTGGTTATTCATTTTCATTTTAAAAACCAAGGTTAGGCTGTTGATCAGTCACACACTAATCCCGAGCAAGGCTCCCAGCTTTGCTCTATATACTGGATCCAAGGCACACATTGGCCTATTATGATCATGAATCTGGTCCATATTTAAAAATAATCCAATTATAGAATAACAATAGGATAAACAATATGAATCAATAAGCTGAATCATAAACAACATTTATCTCGAAGCATAGGGTGATATATAATTCCATGATGGAATAACAAAGAAATCATAAAGATTGGCTTTCAATCAAGGAAAGAATTAGAAAGTAGAAGACCAGGGTTCAAGGGTTACAAGGATTGGTCTTCTGTTATACAAGTCATAAGGGTGGGTATGTGAAACAATCTCATATCAAGAATCAGTATATGGTAGATATGTATTTTTGGAGTAGTATCGTATATGTGTGGTTTGTATCCAAAAATTCAACAATCAATGGTTTACAATAAATCAGCCTTGCGGCTCAAGATCAATAATAATCAGGGTTTAGGGTTAAGTACTTCAAAGTACTTAAAATATAGAACAAGAACTAATTGGAATAATTGCAACATAATGAAGAGAGTTCGAAAATACTTGCAATTACAGTATAAGAAAGTTCAGGGATACTTGCCTTATCAATCCGCTTTTACTTTACTAACATTTGCCAGTTGGTTCCCACTCGTCAATCACTTGCTTTCCCTTTCTACATCTCGCTTCTTCTGTTAAACATCATACATACTTATCAATACTACTTCTCATCTCATTCTATACATTATGAGCTTCTAACTACCCTTCGTTTCACCCAAATCCGATGTACGGATTGAAAGTTATAGCAAAAACAGTCAAACCATGCACGTATAGTCATTTTATACATTAATCACATCACATATGGCACATAGCACGTAAGATATTCAATTCAAATAATTTTTCAAATAAGATTCGGGGTTAAAATGGTTTTCCAGGTATTTAATACAAATTTTTGAACATTTTTCGAAATTAAAACGGGACTCCGAATCATTTTATAATTAAATAATAGAGTTCGAACAACCGAATCAAGCTTTAAAATAATTTTATAATAATTACCTTGAAAATAATTTTAAATAATATTTTAAAACTAGAAACTATTTTTCATAATTTTTAAATCAAAATAAAAAATTAAATTTAATTAAATAATCAATTAAATTAATTAATCACTAATTAAATTAATTAATCAATTAATATTTAAACTAATTGACTAATTAAATAATTAATTATCAACTAAAATTAATTAATTAAATAATTAAGATTTATTTTTAAATTAAAATAATTTTCAGAAATCGAATAATAAATTTTTGGATTTTAAAATGAATTTTTAAAAAAATTTATAAAAAGAAAATTTAATAACAAATTTTTAAAATTGATCACTACTTCAGTAGGATCAAACGGTGGTTTAAAGGGGTGAGGATTCGCCGGACCTGCGAAGAAGACAACCGGCAATTCGTCGATTTCTGGAATTATCCAGATTCCGGTCGATTGTCCGGCCGTTTTCCAGGTTTCCGGTGAGTCTAAAAATGACTCCAATTCCTCCATTTTTAAGCTTAAACGATTACAAATCAACTCCCGAACTGAACTGTGATAACATTCTTTGCCAACAATCGATCAACCGTGAAGCTCGGCAAGAATCAATCGGAAAAATCAAATTTGCCGGCCACCAGTCATTTTTCCGAGAACAAAGATTGTAATACATACAATCTATTCAGATACTTCTAATCAACAAATAATTAGCAATCGAGTCAAGAAATCGAAAAATAAAAAGTCTAAAGTTCAAGAACTCGATTATGAACGTTGAGGAATCGTTTGGTATATTTACATATACGAATTGATTGCAAATTTTATCAGGAACATTAATCAAACATAAAAATCACACAAAAACCCTAGGAGCAGAAAGCCCTACTTCCAATTAAAAATATTCATATGAACTACAACCCTAATTTTAATTTCAAGAATCAAACTTCAATTTCTATATGTTATTGAACTCCAAATAATTCATATAATATACCAAAATGACCAGGACAAAATTATCTACAAGATTAAGCGGTCAAATCATATTAACAACGTCAAGAATAAAATTTCATAATTTAATCTTTAAATAATTCGAATTAAAACAATTAAATAAGAAAAATACCTTGATTTCTGCACAAAAATAGATGATTTTTCCAGAAAAATCTTTTCGAGAGCATCAATTTGATATATGGCACACCCGAATCGGAGTTCGATAACGCCTTCATTTGTGCGTTTGATTTTCAAGAACGCGGTAGTTTATTAGGGTTTTCTCTGTATTATACTGGTTTTAACTGACTGATTGTGATTATACGACTAAAATAATATAAAAAATAGGCTATTTATATTTATGGAATATTGGTTCATGTTGGATCAATTTGGATCGATAAATTAGTTACTTAGCCGCTAAGTAATTGTAGAAACGATCCAGTTTAATACCCATATTGGATAATTATCCAAACCGGGCCTCTTATAAAACATTTTATACGAAAATAACGTAATACTATCCCGTCTTTCGAGAATACAAGTTTTGTTGTTTTATCGAAATGATTATCGTATCGAAAATCGTACACCAGGACGCGTACGGGCCAAAACACGGAAAATGTCTGGAATTACCAGATTAGGTTAGGAAGGAGTTTTCCGAAGAGTTTCGGGTTGTAAAAACATAAAAATGGTTGAGGTTGGACGATTCCCGATAATTATCCGAAAATTAATTATTAAATTCATAAATCATTTTAAAATTATATAACCATCCAAAAATTACCATAAAAATATCACAATTATCTATATTTTATTTTGGACATAATAAAATTAACATACATATACTTACCACATATAGACATCCACATTTAACCACCAATCATCAGATAATTCACCAAAAATCACATAATAATCACATAATATTTATTTATTGATAAAAATATTTACACGCGATATCCCATATATTACATCAAACATATAGACAGTCCATTACCTATATTTCATCTTATGATGGTGCGTCTTTACTCTACAAGGTGCACCCATTACCATCTTACCACCAGATGACTCATATTACTCACTTCACCCACTGTTGGGTGTGTCCTACAAATATGGCACGTCCTCCCCCTTGTGTGTTGCATCCTAGAACCTAATTATTCATCCTTTTGCCCCAATTTAATTCCAATTGATCCGTATTTGTCAAAATGTTCAATACCAAATTTTGTCTATAACAACTACCCCTCAAATTCTATATGTAGTTGAAAACAAAATTAGAATTTTAATCTTTCATTCTCAGCAAAAATTTGCATTCCCCTTCTTCCTCTATTGGGGCCCGTCCTCACTGGTGGACGCGTCATTCATCTGCGAAATGCCAGTTAGAAATTTAAACATGGTTGACAAATGTCACACACGTCACCCTTTCCCCCCTTTTTCCCTTTCGCCTATAAATACCCTTGATAAAGTAATAAACCACTTTACTCTCTTATCTCGCCTCAAGAACTTCCATTGCCACCGCTGTAAGAAGTCAAGTTCAAAAATCCAGCGATTTATCCATTCATTTCCTGATTTCTTACATTCAATCAATTCCTCAACTTTAAAGGTATGTGAAATTCACTTTATTTCACAATTTCACCAAATGAGTCAATCGTAGTAGGCATTAGACTGTTCATGTTCTTTATTTTCACTCAACTGTTCTTCATTGTAAATTGTATGCATACGTGTATATACTTCCAACGGACATATTTTGGTTCCTTGATTCTCAATTCCATGTTGTTAGAGTTTGTATAAATTTCCCCCCAAATTGACTAGAATCGATTAGTATTCCTCTACATTATAACTTTAGCAGTGTAAAAGCTTCTATCTCCCATGACACGTCCTATAGTTTATTTGTTACAAAGCCCAGCGAGTAGAAAGTATTCTATTGTGATGAAGACAACATGGACGCGTCGTGCTCTATATTTTTCTTACTTCTTTTATTTGACTCCTTTATTTCTTGCGATAGACATCTAGGACGCATCCTCACGTAGAAAGTCTTCATCTTTTTTGTATATATGCTTTAACGTGTCCTCCTTTTGGAGGCGTCTTATATTTTTTTACCTTTCTCTAAATCATGGACGCGCCCTTAGCTTTTTTACTTTCTTGTTTCAACCGGAAGGCGAGGGCACGTCTTCTTCTAATTTTCATCCGTTTGAAGCTTTCAACAAGAGATTGGGTTTTGATTCCTCCTCTACCCTTTCATTTTCCCCCACAATACCAGAACTTCACAGGGCAAATTCTTTTCTTGAAGCTGAAGCTTCAATTTTTGAGGAAATTTATCACAAGGTTCAAAATGTCTTCTTCTATCCACGAATCTGTTGATAACATCTCTTTGAGCGCAAGGGTTGGAATAAAGAAACTGAAACGCAAGCAAACCCCCCAAGCTACACGTGTTTCAATAATGGAAGATTGGACTGATGAAGAAATCATTACATCTTCAAGTAAACCACAACGCCATGTTGTTATTTCTGATGAGGACGTGTCCCCTTCTCATGACGCGTCTAAAGGCGAAGACATTCCATTAGGAGAGGACACATCTTCTCATTATAATGAAAGTGACTTTGAAAAGAGGGCTCCGGAACCCAACAAATTGTTAGTGTTTGTGCCCTGGAGATAACACTATGATGTTTTAGTTTAAGATATTTGAATTATTAATGTTTATGTTCTATCGATTATTCCCTTAATAATTTATTAATTCTTAATTTACTGCGATATAAATGTTAGATTAATATATGTCCTTGGAATATGATATGCAATTCTATATCTCTAAGTATGTGACATAGAAATGAGATTATGAGAATAGTATCAATACTCCTAAAAGTCCCTAGTCGAGTATTATTATTAAGGGACAATAATAATTCATTAAGACCGGTGTGTTTATTGACTGATGATCACATCTCATTGATCATAGGTATAGTGATACTAAAGTCAAAAAGATAGGCATATGTAAATGTACATGGTGCTAGACAGACCCGATGTGAGATTCTACATGTCTGTGTGTCATTAGTAATTCTCAAAGTGATAATGATATAATGATCCTTAGACCTGAAGTCATTATATTTCTATACGAGAATTAATATACATTGATTCCATTAAAAGTTATCCTTGACCGGGTAATGATAAATATGGACATTGGGTATATTATGAATCGTATGAGAAATATAAATGATCTAGATGAGACTTAACCCTCCTATTTTCGGAGTGATAATATTGCCCTCTTGTGTGAGCTAGACTATGAAATGCGTGGCCACACTCAAATGTTGATTTGATATGATAGTCTACCCATTGATCAAGGAAACCTGGATTAAACTATGATGAGGATGACACATTACATGCCTCTAGTTTAATCTATAATATTTGGTTAAATGGATTATATTACATTGTACATTATTCACGAAAGGTTTAATCGATCACCGATTAAATTTTTATTATTTCAGTAGCAATGATGTATTACTAGATGCCGCTTATTTTTTACGATTTTAAATTAGATTTAAAATTCGTTGCCAACGTAATAATAACCTATAGGGTCACACACAAAGAATGCTTGGAGGATTATTTAATTTAAATTCGATTTAAAAAATATATTAAACTAATTTGAATTATTTATAATAATAATTAAGTATGCCTTAATTAATTAGATAAATAATGATATTCGAATTTACTAATATTAATTATGAAATTCAGTTGTTAAATAATTAGGTATGACTTAATTATTATTCAAATAGGAATTTCAAATTAATAATAACTCCTAATTAGTTAAGAGTTATAATTCTTTACCTAATTTCTATATAATATATCTTGTGTGGCTGATTGTGTGTGCAAGACTTTTTCTAAAACCCTAGCCACCGAGAGAGAAGATGGAGAGAGTAAGAAGAAACGATGTTGTGCTAGTACACATTCAATCCTTGCATTCAAGCATTCTTATGGATACCGATAGAGCGTAGATAGCGAGAGCAGGATGCGTGGTGATTGAACAAGTTTTGGATATCCATTAGTCAACCAATTTGTAAAGCTTCTTAAGGTAAATAATCTGATCTACGGATTAAATATCTATTTTTTGCATGGATCCTGCGGCGGGTTTCAAATTCTGATTTTTTTCATGTTTTTAATTACTGTTTCCGTTGCGTTTATGTGCTCGAAATCCAACAATGACATCAGAGCTACTTGTAAAAAGTGTTTAATTCGTTTATGTAGTTACTACTTTTATGATGATAACATGTATACAATATGCTATGACTGATCAGTATGCGAGTTGTATGTTATGCTTGATGTCTGGTTAATAAATAGTGATTTAAACTGTTGGCCAGATGGTGTATTGACATGATCTGTTAAACGGTTAATGATTAGTATGTATATGATACATGCTTCTGAAACTACATATGATGTAGTAGTGGCAGAGACTGGTTCAGATATGATCTGTAGTTCTGAAATTAAGATTGTTGTACAAGACTGGTCTTCCGTTGATGGATTTATCCGTTGAAGTATGATTTTTCCGTTGATGTATTTATCCGTTGAAGTATGATTTATCCGTTGATGGATTTATCCATTAAAATACAATGTGCAGTATTTGTTGATGGATTTATCCATTGAAGTATGATTTATCCGTTGATGGATTTATCCGTTGAAGTCCAATGTGTTTTATCTGTTGATGAATTTATCCGTCGATGTATGTATATATTTTGAATATATGATATTCATGAGAGTTGTATAATCATATGATGATTATATAATCTGTATATATACTGATATATACATGTTTTGTGTTTGTTGTTATTATAAGAATCGTATTTGATACAATTCTAAATCAGATGCTGAAATCTAGGTCTGGTGTCCGATTTTGGCGAACGAATACGCTATTTCATATGAAATCGAGCGTCTGAACGAAATTGATAGCTAATGCTATCATCGACTGATCTGTAAGGCTTTTGACGTCGTTGAGGCCCTGTAATCTATAATTTAATTTTATCAGATTTAATTTTGAATTTTCTAATTTTCGCCATATTTGGTTTTTATGATTAGATCATGACGGGTATGATATTTTAATATCAGATTATGTGTTTTAACATGTTCATATGTGTTAATTTAGCATGGTGGATGGTTATGGCTTATGACCTTAGGTTAATGGTTTTGGTTTTTTAAATACGACTTGCATGTCATTTAATCTTGTAATTATTAAATCTTGAATGTAACTCGAGTTCTTCTTGTAAGTTCATTAGATTAGTTTTTATATTTCATTCGTGTAGTGTACATGAAGACATAAAGATTTGAAGATCAAGGAAGAGTAATCTCATATAGAGGCCATCCAAGAAAGCAATACAAGAAAGAAGACATGTAATAGTTAGCTTGTATTTATTTTTCACCTTAGATTGACCTAGATCTTTGTCATTAGCTTGATGAAGATCACATAGGATGAAGCCGTAACCAACCATGTCTATTTATTGCACTTTACATATATATGCGCATATGATGAATGTATGTGTAAAGTAGTTTATAAAGATGCATGCTTAATTAGATTAAGGATGTATGTATTTGATACGCACCCATGTCATGCTTGCTAAACAAGATAAAAACTGTAACGACTCAAGATTTTAAAATGAACAAATGATTATGAGATTCTCGTGTTTATGAAACACGGAATAAAATACAAATTTTCTTTGTTTCTGACATGGGGCAATTTTGTCAAAAGCGAGTTCATTAAACTTGTAAGGTTGTGTGTTTTAAGCCAGACCGTTGTGACTTTCTCACTACCTGGAAATCAAACCATTGACGAATATTGATTTGAAGTATTTTATTCAAGGAAAATTTGGGAAAATCTTTATGATGGGATCATGATCGTTTTAAAATTAACAAAACCCTAAAGTTAATATTAAGTTGATCAGATGTCTTTCAATGAGTCCAATGCGTTAATCACTAGATCGAAAAGGAGTGAGTTCGCCAAAGCAAAGTACCCCTATCTATCGTGGGAGATGTGTTGAAGTATACTGATACTTTTTGATTATTGGGTTTGACTTAACTAAGGTACCACAATAGGATTGTGAACTTAAAGGTATAGAGTTTGGAGAGATTTATTAGATAAATATGAACAAATGTTGTTCCCCCAAGCTATCCAAGAGTTATATTGTTGATATAATTGACAAATGTTGTCTACCTAAATAATCATGTTTTAGGAGAAAAGCCAAAGCTGACCTAACGCATGGTGAAATATAGATCTCGGCTCACTAGAAAGGATATAGAAGATATTCTTTCTGAATTAATAGTTAGGGCTATTGATTTGATAAAAATAGTAGGAGATATATATTGTGAATATATATACATATATATATATATATGAATAATCACTTGAACATAATGTAATGATCATCTGTAGATTAAGTCATTTTATTCACTTTAATATTGTAGATATCAAATGACAAATAAGACAAATAACTTCTCTATGTAATAGTCCTTGAGAAGGACAAGCTGACATGAAATAATTTACTCGATTGACATGGGAACTTGAGGATTGTCCTCAGGTTCAAGGATGTCACTCAATCCCCTCCCTTTTTTCTTCTAGCTGAGAATGAAACATGTGCTGAGCAAAAAGCTTACCAGAAGCAAATTGATTATGCAACTGATGTTTCATGTCTCATGCTTGTAATTATGAGTGTTGAGCTTTAGAAGCAATAAGAGCATAATGATGCTTATGATATGATTGAGCACCTTAAAAGGATGTTTAAAGGATAGGCTCGTCAGAAAGATTTGACAATAATAAGGCACCATACTTTTGCATTAATGGGAAAATGATATCCGATTGGACCACATGTTTAAAATATGATAGGTATATGTACTTGATATTTTGGGTTTAAAGAATTGTCTAGAGACTCAGCTTGATTTGATCAAATAATCTTTGAACAACTTATATCCTTAGTTTGTTAAGAACAAAAGGAATGAGATAGACAGAAGACTCACTGAGTTGTTAAGCATGTTTAGAACTGCTGAAAATAACACGGTAAAGGCATGAATTACGTCCATATTGATGGTGTATACATGAAATACAAATGGGAAAGAAAAGTGGACAGGCAAGGTGAAGATTTGATATTATTAGGTGCCAAACCAAAGTCCAATCGCAAAAGGCTTTTGAAGCATGATAATGGTGTTGCTAAAGGAGATGATTGTCACTTCTGTGGAAATAACTGGATGATTAGAAGTTAAATTGTCGAGCTTGTTTGGAAGATCTAAAGAAGAAGACCAGCAATGGTCAAGCTTCAGGTATCGGGTCAGAATTGGAGCAAAAGTTGTTTCTATAGTTGAAGGAACTCGATACCTAATTTTACTCATAAGGCGAGATTGAGAACTTGATAAATTCTTATTACGTGCCTTCCTTTAGCGGATACATTAAATCATTTTTTTGTGAGGACAAGAAAGGTTTTCATTTTAATTACAAAATAATAGTTGTTTATTCTATTTTAATGATAAGGCTTATAATGTTGCACAATTAGTTAACAATTTATATGTTCTAAGATTACTCAAATCAAACATTACCTCTAACATTGTCGTTAAGCCATATTAATGAGAAACGCATATCTGAGTTACATATATATGGATATTTGAATAAGTTTGATTTTGAATCATACAGAAGAAGAAAACTTTGTCTCATTGGCAAAATGACTAAAGCTTCTTTTACCTAATCAGGTGAAAGGGCCACCGCATGATTAGGACTTATACATAATGATGTATGTGGTCGAATGTGTATGATGGCAAGGGTGTAAGAACCCAAATTTTTGACATCGGTAAAAGACCTTTATGCATAGTAATATAATAACTTGAATTTTTGAGACCTTGTAAAATGTTTAATGAATAGTAACCCTGACGGACGAGAAAACTTTTGAGCCCACACTATGTAGTGCATGAGAAAATGAGTTTCGGAGTTGATATTACGATTATACGTACCAAATGAGTGTATGTAAACGCTATTAGTTTTCGAAGAAAACGAATTTTGAAAAATGACTGTATTTATGACTCATCGAGTATTACGGGAATCACAATATAATTACGAGATTAAAACCCTAAGGATTTATATTCAAGTATGATAATTCAAAATGTAAGGAATAAATACGAAAGGAATTACGTCGCGAACCATTTACGAGTAAGTATTACGAAAATGTTAAAGCAACCGAGCGAACGCGTAAACGATTAAATAAACGTAACGCACTAACTAACCAAGGTAAGAGAGTAACCATGGTTACTTCATCAAATAGTGAGCTAACCATAGGATGATCAAGCAAGCTAGCCAAATAGTGTGCTAAGGAAGCTAACACATGTAGTTTAGCTTGTAAGCTAGCAAGCTACTTGGATTTTGTCCCCAAGATTTGCAACAAGGAATAAACCTAGAATGCTATACTAGGAAGAATAAAAATCAAGTGAAAGATATCACCACCCCATTTCCTAGAAGCACCCAAGGAAGAAAGCATAAATACCCCCCTCCACATTGCTTCCATTCGGCAAAATCAAGAAAATTGGAGAAATTCAAATTCAAAACTCAAAATCTAGCCATGGTAAAATCATCCTATTAATTATCAAGCTTCCTAAAAATCAAACTAAGGTAATAAAATTCTTTCATCTCTTTTTATCAAGGTTTGATGGGTGAAATAAAATCAAGAAAGTCACTAGTGAATAGTGTGAATAGTAACCCCTCTTTGGTTTCTTGTTTTCAATGGTGGTTTTAGGTTCCAAAAACCATATCACGCACTCCCAAGACTCCAACATCCTCAATAACACATATCAAGCTTTCAAGAAAGGTAAAAATCTTTGGACTAACTTTATTTAAGATTCATTTTTAAGATCTATTTAGTATGTGGTAGTAAACCTAGTTTTAGAAGTGGTAGTGATGAAATCTTGATGTTTAAGTTAAGAAGATTTAAGGTTGATTTTTGTCACCTCAAGAACATTATGTTCTTGAGAGGAGTTTTTTTTATGATTAAAAGATGATTGTTGGTGGTTTTGTTAAGAGTTAGGGCGTAAACGAAACCCCGATCGTAAACGTAACTCCGTTAAAACCAACAAATCGTAACTTTAAGTTTCTGCAGAAAGTCCCAAAGTTATAACTATAGTTTCTTGAAAATAACCCTTTTTTATGATAGAAAATGTTATAAGGATCATTTAGGCGCTTGAATCTCTTGATTCCGATTTACGGATCAAAAGTTATGGTCGTTTTACTAAAAGTGATTTACGCGACAAAAACTACTACAAATTACGAACTTTGAAAATATAAAGGATCGACTTAAAAGTGTTCATAAATCATAAAATGTTTACAGAGAGTAAGATATTGAGTTTCCTAACGGCCATAAAAATTTTAAGTAAAAATAATGGTTTTTCAATTTTATAAAAATATCAGAACTGAGACTGCGCCGTAGAATCCTTAAGCGGAGCCGACGGCGATAATAAGAATGAACCTAAAATACTTGGAAAAATGAAGCGACCATGATGTGAATAAAGACTTAAAGGCATAATAAGGGTAGTATAAGTTGAGAGGGTGCATAATAAATAGCGCATGAGTGCGAGTCGCCGTAAATTAGAACTGGACCTAACAAAATGAATTGTGTTTATGGTTATAGATTTCCGAGCGGAACCTAGAGCATCCTCCACCTCGAGATACCCAGGAAAGTTTTAAAACCCTACCTTTTAAGAACTGTTGTGTTGTGAATATTTTATAAAACTGTGATATATACATGAGATTGCTTTAAACTGTTTTACGAAGTTTGAGATGTATTACATTACTCAATTGTTGATAATTTCTAGTATATGTTCATACCGAGTTCGAAATAGTATATTTAGACCGAGAGTCGGTCGGTGTAAGATTATAAAAACCCGGAGGTATCCCGGAGGAGTTTATAATTGAGAACGTTAATGCTAGCGAGTAGCGTGGCCTGTATATATTTTAGACCGAGGATCGGTCAGTAAAAATTGATGAAAACCCAGAAGTATTCCGGAGGTGCTTTATTTAAGAATATTAGTGCTATAGTAGAGCGTGATGTATAAGTTGTAAGACCGAGAGTCGGACAGTTTTGTTTTTATAAAATAAAAACCCGGGAATCATTCCGATGATATTATAGGACGATTACAAGTCCAGAGTAGTACATTTTGAAGGGACTCAATGTCCACTTGCAAACATTAAAAATACCTCAAACTTTTATTAAAACGATTTCCAAAGATCGTATTCCCTCAACTATACTTTATCGTTCGGACAAGAATTATTTATCTACTAATCATTTATTATAGGAGAAGTATTCTTCAATGCTTATTTATTTCAAACCCGATTAAATATTAAAGATTACTTTAAATTACGTAAATATAAATTAGTTGAGGATATTATTTCAAATATTATTTTAAAGAGTAAACTCATTCAAGTTTTAATTATTTATCGAATATCATTTAATTATTTATTATTCATTAAAGGGTATATTATTGATTTAAAAATCATAGATCCTAATTTAAAACATACTTTCTGATTTCGGAAAATCATTCGAGTAATTTCATATCGTCGGAGAATAATGCCCCGACTTATTTGATATTTTGAATATAGTTTCAAGGAGAAACTTTTCCCCCTTATTTAATTATATGTTGACAACGGTCAACTCACATCCTTAGTACTTCCTCCGAAAACTTTCGGAAGTACATATATATATATATATAAAGTAAAGCTATGCCTATCAACAATCAAAACGCTTGGAGGAACTTCGATGTGGTTCGAGTTCTCGAGATATGATAGGATTTCCTAAAGGACAATGGAGGGGTAGGATCCAAGTACTTCGTGTATTTGATAGACTACTGGTACCCTAGGAGACGGTACAATATGTACCTAAGGACCTGCGAAGTGTGTGTATACCCGGAATGAGGACCCATAGCCCGTATGCAGCAAGGGTGATAACCGGGATACGAAGGTGTTGTTCTTCTACTAGTAGAAAAGGTTACTATTATCGTATTACGACTGATCATCGTATGCGGTGGCTCCAACGAGTGTCCTATTCTTACAATTGGAATTGTGATGCAATATCGTAACCCAAGCCTAGGTGCTGGGTTTACTATTAAGGTATTCGCAGGATAATAAAATCCACTAAAGGATTATTTTTATAAGAAGGTGTGTATCACCAAGGAAACTATTTTTGAATAAAACGTAATTATCATATATGAGGTCTTACGTGAGTTTATCATACGGTCATTTTCATAATGTACCTTATTATGCTGGGCATTATAGCTCACTCTTGCTTTCTTTTAAATGACACAACACAACAGATAACCAGTATGCCGGTGTGGGACTTAGTCGCTTGCAGTCATGGGGAGAATCCCTGGCAGCTTTGTCTCAGGTGTGTCAGAGTATCAGATAGGTATAAGATATCAGTCGTAATTATTGTAACTTCATGTAGAGGTTATGAATAATTGTTTGAGATCCTGTAAAGTACATTTGAGTTTTAATAATAGATGATACTTGTTGTACGTCATTTCTAAGGCTATGACTTGTGAGTGTGTGAGATTGGGGGTTCGTGATATGGAATTATTGGATTATTGAGTTAATGCATGTTACACATGATTGAAGGATTGCGTGACGACCCAGTTTCCTGACCCCGGATTTAGGGGCGTTACAGAAATGGTATCAGAGAATTAAGTTATAGTACTTAGAGATGCGAGTGTTAGGATTTTGTCTAGATGCAAGATTGCGTAAAAGCTCATATAGAGTTCATCATTGGACTACCGGATGTAGCCCAATGGGTAGGTGAGGATAAGTGTATATTAGAGGTATTAAAGCATGACTAATAGGACCATTGGAGATTATCAGAATGATGAAGTGAAAAATTAGAATCATATTTGATTTGGCAAGGATGTGGATGTAGAACTTGGAGCTGAGTCTCCAGAGCATTTGGGGTAAAGGCGATATTACCAACACCATATGTAAATTTTGATAACACGAGCCTTGTTACTCGTAGTTCTTTATAGGCTGCCCATGAAGGGGAATTACATGTGAGAACCATAGAGTCTAATTATTAATATACAGTTGAGGTTATTGACCCAAACTAGTTAAAGGTGTCATTTTACCAAGAAGGATGTGAATATTGTATTAATCACGAATTCACCAGAGATTGTGTCCAATATACCCTTAAGGATATTTTCTATTAAGGGAGATTTGAATGTAATATAAGAATGTTAACGTAAGACGACTACACTACATGATATTATTAGTGTGCTTAACATGTAAGGTTATGATGGTTTAGCTCAGAGATCGGGAGCATCGAGAATTGATGGCATGACTACAATTGGATGGCGTAAGATTACAATGAACGATAGTTCGATCTTAGAAACTTTTTAAAAAGGATAGACCAGTGAGTCTAATTCAGAATTCTTCGATAGATATGATGTCAGAGGCTACATATATATACACGTAGACCTCTAATATATTCGGTAACGTAGGTTCAATTACACACACATACCACTGAACTTATGGACTGCATTGAGATCCCTAAGAGATCTCTTTGATCTGTTCCCAGGGGGAACTGGCCACTTATAGTTAGTAACGAATGCGTGTAGTAGGCAACTATCGGATTAACAGATATTTTTGGAATATTTCTGAGTAAGGTCTTCGAGGTAAAACATCAGAATGACAGATATATATATGCGAAAGTCAGGATTAATAAGCGATTTTAAAATGATGAGAAAGAGACGCTAGCTGAAACATGGAATTATAAAGACGAAGAGGTGGTATCATCCTCAGGCGGATAATAAAGAGAGTTAGGATAATTAATGAAATATTTTGGCACCTACTCACTGTCATGTTACTCCCTCCAAATTATTGATCATTCGTATTGCCTTGATAAGTCATATCAGGCAATCCTTTTGGCTCCCTACTTTGAACTTCTGATGTGACCATATTGAATAGTCTTTCTCCGTATCAGGACTTGTTCAATTCTTTTAGTTAAGCCATGAACTTTCATTCATAGATTATGATCTTCTTGTTCAACTCAGAGATATTTACACTTCATTTCAATTATCCAAGAGATTTTTTATTTTTTTTTATAAATTTTCCCTCAAATTCATCGATAAATATTCATAATGAGTATCTTCATTTGATTCATCTTTCATGCTTACTCTTCTCAGTCGAGATTGTAAATATCGAACAAATTGTTAAAAACATGGATGATCTAATATCCATATATTCCTCGGGAATCCTTTTCTTTTAATCGTGATGAAATTATATATTGAACTTTGAAATCATAGTAAGGGTGTCAATTTGGTATTGGTATTCCAAATTCAATTCTATTTGAGAATCTGACAAAGTATGTGAACGAGGACACCTCTGAGTGTACCCTTTTATTTGGCAAGAAATATTTGATAAGAGGCTATCGATTGTTCCGATGCCAAGACCACACGATTCAGAGTTATAATTGTCTTTCTCGGCCCAAAAATTGAAAACTCTTTATTTTAAAATCATCATCCGGGTAGCCACAAATTTCTTCAGTGGTTACGATGTTGAGATTTTTTCAAACAAACTGAGATATGCTTAGTTGTATATATTCTCATGAATGACTAGTTAATGTACTAACTAGTCGAAATTTTAATTAATACGATGAAAGCCTAGCTAATCGTTCTAGCTAGTTGCTATGGGCCAAACCAATTAAGCTGACCATTTTCTTAGTCGGTTTATAATATTGCTTGATATGGACTAGTTATTAATTTTCTAAGATCCACTTCCAATCAATTTTTTTATTTTACAGAGTGTATTATATATGCAAAAATTTAATTATTGATGAAATTTTCAAAGATTGATTTAATTGAGACCTAACTAGGTCGCCCACTCAAACGAGAATTCATATTCAATTTTATGAAATATTTTGTTCATAAAATATTTTATTCTTTCGTTTATATGAATATCCAATTAAAATCATAAAGTGATTGAAGAACAATATACTTCCTTATTTATTAATCATTGGATAAAATTTCTTCTTTCAAAATAGCACCTCTTCGAGACCTCAATGGTTAACCATTGGTTGAGGATGTTATTCGATATTTCTTTCATTATTCGAAAAGAAAAGTATTCTTTCAATGGGAAAATCTTACAAGTATCATTCGTATGATGTTATTATTCAGCAATCATTGCTTTCAGTGGATATTCTCCATAATATCACAATATAGAATTCTAAGGACATGGAAGGATAATCCTTGTTATATTCTTCCTTCCAAGTTATAAATCTTCTAAGTGTTGCGACTCTTTTATTCAGAGCTCATTATTTGCTCGGATGTTAGATTTTGAAATCTTGTTATGATTGTCTAAATTTCATCGATATCGTGAAAATCATTTTTCCAAGGCTAATTGCCTTCCCAACAAAGAAGAGGTATAGTTGAGAACCGAGTGTTGTAGTATGAGACTGAAAGCTCAGTGCTATGATGGTGTAATCGGAGCATCGTGATGAGTAAGTTGTTTTAAAAAGGGAATACCATGTTCAGTTATTATCATGAGTATCATTAATATGGTTATAGAAGAACGAAAATAGGGATACAACTTGATTAGTGAGGTACACTTCTATGAAACATTATCGGGAAAGGTGCTAATAAATTCAGGAAAAACCAAGCATGTATGAATTTGAGGAATAAGATTTTCAAGAATTGAAGGCAAGGTTAGTAGCAATCCCGTACTAAAATTACTCGATGATAAAAAAAGGATGTTGCGTGAAGTCTAATGATATGTCTACGCAGCTTAAGGACCGTGACATAAGGCTATCTAATAATAATCTAGAATAATTGCGATAAGGTTCGGACTGAAAGGGACAAGGAGTTTACTTATGAGAAAATTTTGGAATTTTTTTTTTACACTGAACACGAGATAGAGGCTATAGTCAAATTGATCAAAGGCCATGATTGAGAAATCTATTATCATCAAGGAAAGGCCAATGTGGTGGCCGACACTTTAAGTAGGAAAAGATATATTGAGGATGACAAATCTCAGAATAACTGATGAGAAGGATCGCATGAAAGAATGCTTTATTACTTAACAAGAAGACTTAAAGATGCCTAAAAATGTAAACAGATATTAGTCATGACAGAATATGAAAAGAGATGTCATTGAGTAGGTAAGTAAGTATTCGACATGGTTGAAAATGAAAACGGAAAGGCGAGGGTTAAAATTTTGGCAATTTTGACATGTAGATGACCCAAATAGGCGTAAGAGTTAATTATAATAAATTTTGAAGGAGGATTATCAAGAACCAAGTTAGCTGTCACGCTATTTGAGGATTTTGAGTGATAGATTAAATAAGACCGCTTACTTTAGTATGCAAACGATAGATGTCCACTCTACAAAATTGTTATGAACGCGGAAGAGATAATTGAGACCGAGAGACCCTATGACGAATGTGCCGCGCAAGGACCCAAGATTTAATTAACGGAACTATTTCCCAAGATATTTTACGAAAAAGGACGGATGGAGGAATGACTTAGAGATCTCAAATCGACAAGCAGAATGAGAGGACTATCCTGACCATTGAAGATACGTCTAGCGGCTTACCTTTTTTTTTGGAACGGTTTGAGGAATCGCCTATTATTGACAGATAATTCATTTAGATGTACTTACCATGCTAGCATACGAAAAATAGTCACCGATATCCCTTATGAAGGACAGCATGAAAGAATGAAAGATGTCATTGTCCGAGCTGATAGAAGGCAAAGAAGATCGTGCTTGCCCTATAAAGGCCACTGGTAGCAGATACCAATAAACGTGAATACGTCTAAGGCGCTAGCGAGAATAACTAGTATGACCCAGAAGGTATCGTAGTACTATAGAAATTATACAGGGAATGATTAAAGAAGTCCGACCGATGACGGAAGCTGAACATTCCACGATCCTAAAACATGTCAATCGATTGCGTATGAAATGGTGCTTCCTTCAAGATGGCAACAGGATGAGGATGTGCCTTACGTTAATACGGGAAGAAATGTTAAATCTAGTGCTAAGCGTGTAGCAGGAGACGAGCGTGTAGAAATGCAACGAGAACTTCTTACATGACTTAATCGATGGAGAGGCTGCGCCAAAATGGGAAAACATTAAGGAATGAAACTCTAGCACTAGTAGGAGCGATGTAGGAGAAATGAATAAGTTGAATGATGATTCCAAACACTAAAAGATGCGCTAATTGTCTATAGTATCAATCTTAAGGGAGTTGAAGTGACTAGTTGACGTTAATCGAATCACCGATAATAACGAGTTATCGTGTGGGCATTGGAACGGCTATAAAGCATGTACGGAAGAAAGAATCATTCTCCCTTAGGATTGGGAAGGAGTTGGTAAGCGGAAGATACTTGGACCATCGTTGAGTCAACAGACCAAAGAAATTCCTAGAACTTATCCGAACCCGGCTAGTGGCAGCCCAGGACGAACAATAGAGATATGCGGACCAGGACTATAAAGACAGAAAGTACGAAGTAGCGGACCAAGTATTGTTGAAAGTACCTCCCGAGGAGGGAGTGATGAGATTCGAAAGGGAAAGAAATGTTGAACCCAAGATTTATTGGACCAGTTGAAGAATTAAAGGACTAAGAAAGTTGACTTATAAATTAGCACCATCATCGAACGGTCACCAAGTTTATAACGAGTACCACGAATCAAGGTTAGGAAATTTAACCGTCAAAACCAAACATATGATTGAAAATGAGCTAATAAACTCGTAGCCAGACTTAGCGTATGTCGAGTAACATGTAGAGGTCATAAGCCTACAAGGACGAGTACCCGGAAATATATTGGATGAGTGATTGGAAATTTTACGAAAAGATCAAGTACTGCAAGGTCAACATGAGAACTCGAGGTTATCATACGAAATGAATATCCCTACCTGTTTCTAAACTGATTCCGGGACAGAATCCTTTTAAGGGGGGAAGACTGTAAGAACCCAAAATTTTGACATCGGTAAAAGACCTTTATGAATAGTAATATAATAACTTGAATTTTTGAGACCTTGTAAAACGTTTAATGAATAGTAACCTTGACGGACAGGAAAAACTTTTGAGCCCACACTATGTAGTGCATGAGAAAATGAGTTTCGGGGTTGATATTACGATTATACGTACTAAATGAGTTTATGTAAATGCTATTAGTTTTCGAAGAAAATGAACTTTGAAAAACGACCGTATCTACGACTCATCACGCATTACGGGAATCACAATATAATTACGAAATTAAAACCCTGCGGATTTATATTCAAGTATGATAATTCAAAATGTAAGGAATAAATACGAAAGGAATTACGTCGTGAACCATTTACGAGTACGTATTACGAAAACGTTTAAGCAACCGAGCGAACGCGTAAATGATTAAATAAATGTAACGCACTAACTAACCATGGTAAGAGAGTAACCATGGTTACTTCATCAAATAGTGAGCTAACCATAGGATGATCAAGCAAGCTAGCCAAATAGTGTGCTAAGGAAGCTAACACATGTAGTTTAGCTTGTAAGCTAGCAAGCTACTTGGATTTTGTCCCCAAGATTTGCAACAAGGAATAAACCTAGAATGCTATTCTAGGAAGAATAAAAATCAAGTGGAAGATATCACCACCCCATTTCCTAGAAGCACCCAAGGAAGCAAGCATAAATACCCCCCTCCACATTGCTTCCATTCGGCAAAATCAAGAAAAGGGGAAAATTCAAATTCAAAACTCAAAATCTAGCCATGGTAAAATCATCCCATTAATTCTCAAGCTTCCTAACAATCAAACTAAGGTAAGAAAATTCTTTCATCTCTTTCTATCAAGGTTTGATGGGTGAAATAAAATCAAGAAAGTCACTAGTGAATAGTGTGAATAGTAAACCCTCTTTCGTTTCTTGATTTCAATGGCTGTTTTAGGTTCCAAAAACCATACCAAGCACTCCCAAGACTCCACCATCCTCAAGAACACATCTGAAGCTTTCAAGAAAGGTAAAAATATTTGGCCCAACTTTATTTAAGATTCATTTTTAAGATCCATTTAGTATGTGGTAGTAAACCTAGTTTTAGAAGTGGTAGTGATGAAATCTTGATGTTTAAGTTAAGAAGATTTAAGGTTGATTGTTGTTGCCTCAAGAACATGATGTTCTTGAGAGGATTTTGTGTGTTGATGATTAAATGATTATTTTTGGTGGTTGTGTTAAGAGTTAGGGCGTAAACGAAACCCCGATCGAAAACGTAACTCCGTTAAAACCAACGAATCGTAACTTTAAGTTTCTCCAGAAAGTCCAAAAGTTAAAAATTGTAGTTTCTTGAAAAATAACCCTTGTTTATTATAGACAATGTTATAAGGATCGTTTAGGCGCTTGAATCGCTTGATTCCGATTTACGGATCAAGAGTTATGGTCGTTTTACTAAAAGTGATTTACGCGACAAAAACTGCTACGAATTATGATTTTGAAAATTAAAGGATCGACTTAAAAGTGTTCATAAATCATGAAATTTTTACATAGAGTAACATATTGAGTTTCCTAAATTCCATAAATCATAAATGTGAATAAAGACTTAAAGGAATAATAAGGGTAGTATAAGTTGAAAGGGTGCATAATAAATAGCGCATGAGTGCGAGTCGCCGTAAATTAAAACGGGACCTAACGGAATGAATTGTGTTAATGGTTTTAGATTTCCGAGCGAAACCTAGAGCATCCTCCACCTCGAGGTACCCAGGCAAGTTTTCAAACCCCTTTTAAGAACTGTTGTGTTGTGAATATTTTACAAAACTGTGATATATGCATGAGATTGCTTTAAACTGTTTTACGAAGTTTGAGATGTATTACATTACTCAATTGTTGATAATTTCTAGTATATGTTCATACCGAGTTCAAAATATTATATTTAGACCAAGAGTCGGTCGGTGTAAGCTTATAAAAACCCGGAGGTATCCCGGAGGAGTTTATAATTGAGAACGTTAATGCTAGCGAGTAGCGTGGCGTGTATATATTTTAGACCGAGGATCGGTCAGTAAAAATTGATGAAAACCCGGAAGTATTCCGGAGGTGCTTTATTTAAGAATATTAGCGTTATAGTAGAGCGTGATGTATAAGTTGTAAGACCGAGAGTCGGTCAATTTTATTTTTATAAAATAAAAACCTTGGAATCATTCCGGTGATATTATAGGACGATTACAAGTCCAGAGTAGTACGCTTTAAAGAGACTCAACGTCCACTTACAAACATTAAAAATACCTCGAACTTTTATTAAAACGATTTCCAAAGATCGTATTCCCTCAACTATACTTTATCATCCGGACAAGAATTATTTATCTACTAATCATTTATTATAGGAGAAGTATTCTTCAACGCTTATTTATTTCAAACCCGATTAAATATTAAAGATTACTTTAAATTACGTAAACATAAATTAGTTGAGGATATTATTTCAAATATTATTTTAAAGAGTAAACTCATTCAAGTTTTAATTATTTATCGAATATCATTTAATTATTTATTATTCATTAAAGGGTTTATTATTGATTTAAAAATCATAGATCCTGATTTAAAACATACTTTCTGATTTCGGAAAATCATTCGAGTAATTTCAGATCGTCGGAGAATAATACCTCGACTTATTTAATATTTTGAATATAGTTTCAAGGAGAAACTTTTCCCCCTTATTTAATTATGTATTGACAATGGTCAACTCACATCCTTAGTACTTCCTCCGAAAACTTTCGGAAGTACAAATATATATATATATATATATAAAGTAAAGCTATGCCTATCAACAATCAAAACGTTTAGGGGAACTTCGATGTGGTTCGAGTGGATAATATTTCCTAAAGGACAAGGGAGGGGTAGGATCCAAGTACTTCGTGTATTGGATAGACTACTGGTACCCTAGGAGACGATACAATATGTACCTAAGGACCTGCGAAGTGTGTGTATACCCGAAATGAGGACCCATAGCCCGTATGCAGCAAGGGTGATAACCAGGATACGAAGGTGTCGTCCTTCTACTAGTAGAAAAGGTTACTATTATCGTATTACGACTGATCATCGTATGCGGTGGCTCCAACGAGTGTCCTATTCTTCCAATTGGAATTGTGATGCAATACCGTAACCTAAGCCTAGGTGCTGGGTTTACTATTAAGGTATTCGCAGGATAATAAAATTCCCTAAATGATTATTTTCATAAAAAGGTATGTATCACCAAGGAAACTATTTTTGAATAAAACGTAATTATCATATATGATGTTTTACGTGAGTTTATCATACGGTCATTTTCATACTGTACCTTATTATGCTGGGCATTATAGCTCACTCTTGCTTTCTTTTAAATGACACAACACAACAGATAACCAGTATGCCGGTGTGGGACTTAGTCGCTTGCAGTCATGGGGAGAATCCCTAGCAGCTTTGTCCCAGGTGTGCCAGAGTATCAGATAGGTATAAGATATCAGTCGTAATTATTGTAACTTCATGTAGAGGTTATGAATAATTGTTTGAGATCCTGTAGAGTACATTTGAGTTTTAATAACAGATTATACTTGTTGTACGTCGTTTCTAAGGCTATGACTTGTGAGTGTGTGAGATTGGGGGTCCGTGATATAGAATTATTGGATTATTGAGATAATGCAGGTTACACATGATTGAAGGATTGCGTGACGACCCAGATTCCTGACCCTGGATTTGGGGGCATTACAAAGGGGGTATCTTATACTACTTCATAATATTTACAGTTGACTTCAGTAGGTATGGAAATGTATATCATATGAAGAACAAATCTGATTCTTTTGAAATGTTCAAAGAATATAAGGCTGAATTAGAAAAGCAAACAATGGAAAGTATAAAAATTTTACGATCAGATCGTGGATGAGAATACTTAATCCTCAATTTCAAGAGTTTCTTGAAAGAGTGTGATAGTGTATCATAACTTACTCCTTCTGGCAGACCTCAATGGAATAGAGATTTTGAGAGGAGAAATCGTACCTTGTTGGACATAGTGTGATCAATGATGAGTCAAGTGGATCTTCCATTAAGTTTCTAGGGTTATACTCTAGAAACGGCTGCATATATACTTAACCAAGTTCTGACTAAAGTGGTTCAAAATACTCTGTATGAGATATAGAGTGATAAATGTCATAACATGTCATTTATGAAAATTTAGGACGTGAAGCGTTTGTAAAACGTTTAGCCTCTGACAAGCTTGGACTAAAATTAGATAGATGCTATTTTGTGGGATACCACAGTGAGACTAGGGTGTGGTTTTTGTTATCCTTCCGAGAATAAAGTGTTTATTGCTCAGAACGCTGTAGTTCTTGATGGAGAACTTCTTTTTAAGAAAATTAGTAGGAGGATAATACAACTCGATGAAGATTGAGAACCACATGATAACATTGAACCAGAGTTGGAACGAGATCAGGATACACATCAAAATGTTGAAAGTAATCTTGTCCAAGAAATACAAGTTATTCGTAGATCTAGCAGTATTTACCATGAGTCTGGGAGAAATTATGGATTTCTTTTCACTCAAAATGGTATGAACCGTCCGGACTTCGAGAGATGGCCGAAGGCCATGCAATCCGAGATGGAATCCATGTATCAAAATAAAGTATCGACTTTAATTGATCCACTCGAAGGGGTAAAACCTATATGGTGCAGGTGGGTTTTCAAGAATAAAACTGACATGGCTGGTAAAGAACAGACCTATAAGGTGCGACTAGTGGAAAAAGGTTTCAAATAAAGTCATGGTATAGACTATGATGAGACTTTTTCACCAGTTTCTATGATCCAGTCCATCAGGATTTTGTTAGCAATAGTTGCTTAATTTAACTATGACATTTGGAAAATGAATGTCAAAACTGCTTTCTTATATGGGAGCCTTGAAGAGGATGTATATATGATACAACCGAAGGGTTTTGTCGATCAAAAGTTTTTCTAAAATAGTTTGTAAGTTGCTTGTATCTATCAATAGATTGAATCAAGCCTCAAGGACAATGAATATTTATTTTGATAAAACGGTCAAAGAGTTTGGCTTTATTCAAAATGAAGATGAACCATGTGTTTGCAAGAAGGTTAGTGGGAGCCATGTGACATTCCTAGTATTATATGTAGAAGACATAACTTCTCTACATGCTATTAAGACTTGGTTGAGAAATAGTTTCTCGATGAAAGACTTAGGCGATGCTACATATATATTAGGGATCAAGATCTATGGAGATAGATTGAAGAGATTAATCGACCTAGTCGGAGTATATACATTGATAAAGTATTACATCATTTTATGATATAAGAGAAAAAGAAAGGATATATTTCGATGTCTCATGGGATAGTGATCTCAAAATATAATTTCCCCCTAAATCATTAGATGATAAGGACCGTTTGAGAAAGTTCTAGATGCGTCAGCAATTGGATCTATAATGTGTACAATGATATATATTTATCATGATATTTCGTATACTTTGAGCATGATGATCAGATATCAGTCTAATCCATGTGAGGGTCACTGGATAGTTTTCACGAATATTCTTAAGTACTTAAAGAGGACTAAAGATTTATTTTTGGTGTATGAAGAAGATAGGGAACTAGTTGTAAAGGGTTACAGTGATGCTAGTTTCTGAACCTAATTTTTGGACAGACAAGGATGGTTACGTGTTTATGTCTATTTTGTGTTTTGTCTAAATATAAGCGATGTTAGCTGGAATAGTTCACAGCAAGAACATTGATGATTCTAAATGGAAGCCGAATATATTGATATTTTTG